>NW_013524935.1:714324-860578 GCF_000836215.1 Papilio polytes
TAAATGTTATTATAGGTTATAAAATGCTGTCTTTAAAATATTAAACATAACTTTATTTGGATTTGTAACATTAGGAAACATCCCCATTAATACTAAAATATTCCGATACCTGTACCCGCTTGTGTAATCGTGTCACATCCCTACACATCAACTACAAATAGAAACTGATAGTGATGTCCATAATTCGGTATTACACAATACGATGCCTAATACTTATTTACACTTATACCAGTTTCACACGCGGGTAGAATCAGGTAAGCAGTAAGACAGTGCAATAATGTTATTTTTGTCAAAAAATTAAATTCGCAATGTACAACTGTCACTATATTAGCTACAGTTTAGTATACATACCTTAACAAGCTTTCAGAGTAATAAAAGCACATGCTTTGTCAGAAAATGTGTAAAACTAGAGAGTTACAGAACGGAAATGAATTTGTTATACGTTTTTGACATTGACAGGTATTTACCTGCCATAATTTAGTTTGACTTGCGTCCATTGAAATATGGCTGCCGAACAAATGCATTATAAACCTCAAAAAAAATCACTGAAATTTAATTACTTTGAGAACCGTACTTGTACTGTACAGATACTGTCAAAACATCTCCCTGTCTCGTTGTACTGTACAGTTCTACTACTCTGCGTAATTGTTCTACCCGCGTGTACTATCATTAGATCCAGTATTTAGCTTTCTCCTATACACCTGTCACCGAATCACGTCCGCATGTCCACTTCCTGACTTACGATTATAACCTTTGTGACCTTGTCATAAGGATCAATATGACGTGTCCGATTTCAGTTTGTCCTAGTTGGTGATGTCCTCAATTAAATCGGTATGGGTGTAAGTCGTGCTTTAACTCACGTAGACTAAATAATTGTGCTTATTTTATTGATAACTTTGACTTGAGTAATATTAAGTTGCCTTATTTCTATATGAAAAAATTAACACATTTAAGCGACTCGATTGCGAGTTTAAAATAGGAGATAACTCGGAGAAATGGAATATTAGTCATACTTCATACTAATATTATAAATGCGAAAGTTTAGATGGATGGATGTTTGTTAGAGTTTGTAGCTTAAACGTCTGAACGTATTTAGAAGAAATTTGGTATAGATGTAGGGAATAGTCTGGAAGAACACATAGGCTACTTTCTTTTGTTTTTATTAATACTACGCGGGCGGAGTCGCGAGCAGAAGCTAGTATTTTATAACTTAGGACATACAGCTTGAAGTTATTCTGCATTAAAGTCTATTTTTTACAACAAATGTCATTTATTTCCTATCTGTTACAACAATGTTAACATTCCTATATTCGTTATTATAAGGTTTATGCAAGAAAAAAATGTCATGAAAAAATTTGCATAATTCAAGACGAATCAAGATTATAAATAATTCATTGTGGCCGCATCGAATACCGTACACCGACATACTTACACCTCGTTCTCAATTAAATTGTTACGAACATCGAATAATATTGTAAAGAAGACAAAAGGGTATCAATTAAAACAGTGGGTTTCCACAACCTTAACAATACAATAAAAAAATAATCAGAAATATAAAACCAGCCATTGCGGAAAAATTATGACACTAAAGGCCTGTCCCACCAAATGGTAAATTATCTGATAACAACCAAATGTGTAAAAGTGATTTTGTTTCCTTATCTGACTGAGCCAGTGGTGAGACAGGCCTTAAATGCACACCTTTTATCGTTAAACCAATAACATTAAATAACCTTGACATCTTTAGTGCAGGTCCTCTTTATCCTCTAAAGTTCTCGAAATTAAACCACATTCCATAAAAAGTAATCAGTTATCGGTTCTGAAATATGATTATATTCGAAATGGACCATAAAGAAGGAAAAAAAATACATTTTTGTGATCCCGGGTTTAATAAATTCCAATTTAAAAGTCAATAAAATGTCAAAATTATTTCCAGTTAACATCTGTTAACGAAAGTTCATGGTTAAATCATACAAGAGTAGTTCATCCATATTTGAGTAAACACAGGTTCAACTACGATAGTAGGTCGTATTGAATGTCATATGTTACTCACTGATAACGTAACTTTTTATTGGTGAAACAATTTTTGAAATCGGCCCATTAGTTTTTGAGTTATTTCAATATATACAAAAAATGCAAAAATAAAAATCATTCCTATTTATAAAACAAGTACTGGCATTTTGAATTACAATAATTCAATCATAATACAATAAAAATGGATGAAAACCCATCTGCTGTGTTTTTATTTCATTTGCGTGGGTTGCAAATTTAATTCTTTGACTGCGTAAAAATGTTACAAGGCAAGATAATAGTTGAAACATTTATTATGCTGTATCCCTGTCTAAAAATGTACGTCTATTATCAGATACGAATTGCGATATAACGTTGCAAAATTAAAGAGTCGTCATGAAGTAACTGGTTTGTGAGCACACAAGTGACCGGTTATCTTGGTAGTGTTTTTGGGACCGTTTCTCAACACCATTAACCTAAAAGCTGACATTTGCGATGTCTAAATAAAAAAAGATTTAACATATCGTTAAAACTACACAAATTTTTTATAGACGACAAATTAACCAATTACATAAAAAAAACAAAATAAAAAAATTCGGGTTTTAAAAATATAAACAAGTACATAGATTTGTAAATAAACTTGTTATCTATACTTTATAGTATAAACACCTCAAAGTAGTCATAGTATCAACTAATAGAATAAGGGGGTTACAAGCACACACGGCGGAATATTGAAACGAATCTAAAACACGTCGCTCACCGCTTACACTAACAGAAGTCAAGATTGTTATTGATTTTAAGAGTGGCTATCATATTAAAATGTCGTTTCAGCATTCGGCCATTAGTATATTTAACTAAAATTGATGAATAATAATTACTTACGGGTCGTTGGTTCGCGTGATTCCCGCGGTCTCGGATACTTTGTTTTACCGCAATTTATTACAAGGGTCAATACCGTATAATAACTGGTCAATAACATGATGGTTTTAAAAGCTTTTCTTTCGAAACAAGAAAGAACTACGGGTGAAATTAAAAAAAAACTTTAATGCGGTTAAAGATTACATCATAGTCGGGAATTTCCTTATTTGAATACTTCTGGTATAATTAAAAGAGCAAAGAAATTTACCTGCATATTAATATCATCAGCACTCCCTTACGGAGGGTCGGCACAGTATGAACTCTTCCATACATCTCTATCAGCCGTTATATCAGAATTTATTGCCTTAAGCATATCCTCTTCCACATAATCCATCCATACTTTCTTCAGTCTTCCTCTACCTTTTTAGCCATCCACATAATGCCATAATAAGATATTTCGATAAAATCTAAAACTGGTTTTAAACCAGGTACATAATCGAAATGAGATTTGATAAGATATTGAGTTTGGAGTTTTAATATTCGACATATGTCTAAAAAATTAATAAATAAAAGATTGAGAAATGGGGAGAATGCCTTTTAAAGTTACAAAACAGTATTGCTCGTGTAGTTCACTTAGTGCATTTCTAAAAAAACTCCAAGTTATATCATAACTTAACATTATTAACAACAACTTGCGAATACTTACACAAGTGAAACGTTTTGTAATGTAACGGAAAGTGATGAAACAAAGTCGATAAACCAATTAACGGGAATGTAAAAAGTCGTAAAAGACGATGATATATTTTGGCCTTTCTTTGTACTAAAATCAATTAAATTCTTGCTGTATTTTTGTCATATAATCATTATACACGTGTTATAATAGGCCAAGATCTCGTGATCGACAGACTAACTTCACTTTAGCAAAGCTGGAGCATTGTCCACCGAAAGGCCTAATAGAGTTAGCAACGATAACAGAGTATGAAATATCAGTTTTAAAATAATTAATTCAATTGTTTTGTTTCTTAACTTATTAAAACTTTCGTGAGACATTATACTATATTATTTATAACACGGCTAAAACTCACGTGGGAACTTTCGGTGTAGGCACCGACCAGTTTCAAACCCGTAGGACCGTAGGACCGTCGCGACGCGATAGCGAATAAAGACGGCATCCACTCACCCTGAAGAAGGACCCCTACGGGTTTGAAACTGGTCGGTGCCAACACCGAAAGTTTCCACGTGAGTTTTAGCCGTGTTATAAATAATATATTTTGTTTCTGTTTGTTTGTAAGATCAAAAAAAAATCCAGATTCCGGGAAGATGATGTATTTGCGTTGCTGATAACGAAAACAGCATTTTTTTTGTCTGTCTGTCTGTCCGTAAGCCGCGTTTGTTCCGGGTAATCTCCGAAACGGTTGGGCCGATATCGACCGGACTTTCATTAAAGGGTAGCTGACATAGACGGGCATAATATAGGCTACTTTTTATTGCGTGGACGACTTCACGGGTGACAGATAGTAAGTAATACGAGCGTGCGCACATCTGAAACTAAACTATCGCACAACTGTTTATATAATAACACAAAAGTTTATATGGAGCGCACACTATTCGATTTTTAGTACGTTATTATTGTGCAAATAAACAGTTGAATTGGCTGCGAAACAATTGACAATCGTCAAAGATGTGCGCCTGCTTTTAAATATGGTGTTTGCTAATATAGACATTGTTTGAATGTTTACTTGTGTTCTTAATGTATTGTGAGAAAGCAGTGGTATTCGTAACGGCTTCGCGGCGCGTTATACAATTAGTTACGCGTTGTGTTCAATGCTTCAATGCTTTGTGTGATTACCTCTTCTACAAGTTAATTTACACACCTGGGCCTTAGATCCTTCGTAGACCTTGTAATCTCTAAATCGAATACGGGCGACGTAATCTTATTAGAAGTAATTTTGTATCTAATTTACATCTTTTGATACTCTAGGCCAGGGGTGGAGAACATCTGGCATGCGTGCCATAAATAGCACACGAAATTTTTTTGACACGTCGAGGATCATAAAAACACTACGAAAAAGTATGAAGTATTACGTAGCGAACGCGATCTTATTACATGCATCGTGGAAATGACTTAATAATCAGTTAAAAATAGAAAGCACGTCTAAGACCGCATTAAACATTTCTTTAAAAAACTTTGATGGATATATGTTCGCCACCCCTGTTCTACGGGGAGCAGCTTCCCCCCATCTACCCTGATAACGCCTTTGCAAAAATTACATTACTTAACTACTGTAATAACATTATTTAAAAAAAGAATATGCAATCATTGAGATATTTAGAAAAGAAAGTGAAAGTTACAACAAAATTAGCGGACAATTCGCATCATTTCTTCGACCTTTCTCCGGTGCAATGTTGGTATAAGTAATAACCCAGAAAGCTTTCATTCTTTCCGTATTCAATCTTTATTTTGCCACTAAGAGACAACTACACTAAGGGACTGTTCAATGAACCTTCGAGGATTCTGATTTCCTCAGTTTTTAACTACATTGTTGAATAAACTATAAAGAATACTAGCAACAGCTCGCGACTCCGCCCGCGCGTAATTAAAAAACATAGAAAATATAGACTTAGCCACTGATAGCTTTGCCTTTTAACAGTGTAAGAATTTTTTAAATCGGCCCAGTATTTTTTGAGTTATTTCAAAACATACAAAAATACTTATCTTTCCTCTTTATAATAATCATAGATAGATAATACAATAAAAAAAATCACTTCTTTCTATCGTGACCTTCAAAATCCAATAAATTAGCCTTTATCAGGTTAATTAAAAAATAAACAAGGTGTAAATTGCAAAATTGTTACTTACTATAGTCTACGTAGGAGCATACACATATGGGTGTTTATTTGCATTTATAAATTTTTCTAACACTTGTATTCCAGAACAAAAAGCAGATTTAAAAGCAGAATAAATACTCGTACAAAAGAACTAAACAGCTGTTTACATACACATTTCCAATGAATGGATAACAACTTATCTGTAACTAATAACGGTAAGCAAGGCCAAGGTCATTGACCGTCGCAGTACACAAATACCGCCACTTGCGGATAGATGGCGCTGCGCGATTAAAATTCACACTATAGTTTGTCCACCGCTCCGAGTACTACACTTTCCTGAACTGAAATACTCGTTGCCATCAGGAGGGTCTTAACTGACTCGACTGAACAGCGAGTGATGACTCGGGATATGATTCCTTGTGATTCAACTCCGCTCGCATACAAATCAACTATCGCAGATTTGTATGTCGAATTAGCTGACGCTGTTTTTGGCCTATTTTTAATTCAAACAAACCAATATGTTTTTATATATAGAGATGAAGACTGTGGTTCCACAACTGTGTACAACATGCCTACTAATGGTACTTGTATATTTTAATTACTGATTCTGCAACTATCGACCATAACATGTGCATAGAATTAAAATGCATGCCTAGTGCCTACTTAGACTTAGATTTAAATAAAAATTGGAATTCTTTCAAAATGACGACGCCATGTAATTAACAAGGCTTCATACTTAACACTAATCAAAATGACTACATTTTACATGAAATCTGTAATTTTTTTTTGAAGCGGAATTTTCTGCGAAGCGAAGATCAGTTGTTTTTTTTAAATTCATTTATATGACTCAGTTATGCGTAAAGTATGTATAATGATTGAACCTTCCATCAAAGAGTTATTTTTTTTAATTTCGAAATTTCTATTATTCCAGACACAAAACACCGTTCCGCAGGTGTATGCCAAGCACCTCAACATGGGACAGGAGCAATCCCACGTCGCTCACCGCGGCGCTCAAGTGAGACGATACACCGACAAGGTAGACGATCCAATTCGATACAAATCCGACTACCGCGCCAACGAGCAATACAGACACAAATCTAGACGAAGTCCCGACAGCAACAGTGATTCTTCAAACGAAAGCAGCGGATATAGAAGCGGTTCAAGTGCTTACGATTTCAGATCTGATAGGTCTTCTAAAAGCAATTATTATTGTACGTCCTTGTACAAGAACGATCATTACAAAGACGTCAACAAAGAACTGTATAAACCAGTCAAAATACCTAAAGAAAAACGCTACAAGGTAAGAGAATTTAATTAAAAGCAGCACTTGTAATTGACAAATGAGATTTAAAATTAAACTTACCAGTACTGTAAATTCCCTGTCTATACTAATATTATAAAGAAGAAAGATTTGTATTTTTGGCTTTTTGTATGTATTGAAATAACTCAAAAACTACTGGACCGATTTTAAAAATTCTTTCACCGTCAGAAAGGTAATTTATCTGTAAGTAACCTCATTTTGTAGTAGTAGAGTAAAATAATTTCACGCAGGCGAAATAATTGAAAATGATTACGTTTAATGTTAAAGAACATAATGTTAATATTTTTTTCAGGTGCAATTGTTCGAGGTCAACGACAACGAAATAAAAAGTGCTCGCCTAAAAGGCTACCTTAGTGACACAGAGAAAGCTAAACTTAAAGCCGGGCCGACGCCAAAGAAAGCCGGAATAAGGAATTACACGCCTAAGATCCTATCTGAAGACGAGCAGAGATTGAAGATAGAGGGCTGGATTTAGTTGGAGTGTAGCATAAGTTGTATATAGTTAGTTAGTAGATGATTTTGGAAGGTGAGGATGGAGGCGGCCGGAGCGCTCGCGAGCTTGGCGCCGTCGCCAATCACCGTGCTGGGTCTGATACCACTCCTGGCGCTTGGGATCACGTACTTCAGATACCAGCAATACGATCCGGAGTCATATATCACGGACATCAATGCTGTAAGTACATTCATTACTTAAAATTAACCATGGGACAATAAAGTCACTCTAGTCTGGTCGTCCTAAAGTGCTACGTTTCAATTATGTTATTCAAATTTGAGTGTAGAATTGTGTGTCTGAGCAAGAAAGGGACTTACATTTTATAATAAGAAATAAAACGTCCTTTTTCTTTTCTTTATTTGTATCTCAGATATAAACGTCAACGCTGAGTAGAAAGTTTCAAAAACCGTAATCTCTAACCCGGTCGTGTAGGCTTTTGGCGAAGATAAAATAATCACGATAAACTTACAAAGATACGTGTTTCGTAATTCGTAATTTACAAAAAGCTTACTTATCAAATAACGTTTGATTTCAGATAATGCCGATTTACGACTTTGTGATAGTGGGCGGCGGGTCGGCGGGCGCGGTTGTTGCCTCGCGCCTGTCGGAGATCGGCAACTGGACTGTATTACTACTGGAAGCTGGACAGGATGAGAGCGAAATCTCCGACATCCCCGCGCTGGCCGGATACACGCAACTCTCCGATATGGACTGGAAGTTTCAGACGACGCCTTCAAATAACCGCTCCTACTGTCTCGCCATGAATGGGGACCGCTGCAACTGGCCGCGTGGCAAAGTCCTCGGCGGCTGTAGCGTCCTAAATGCCATGGTATACGTCAGAGGAAATCGCAACGACTACGATTTATGGGAAGCGCTGGGTAATCCCGGTTGGTCGTACGATCAAGTTCTTCCATACTTCTTAAAATCAGAAGACAATCGAAACCCATATCTCGCTGAAACACCCTACCATTCCACCGGTGGTTACCTGACAGTTCAAGAAGCTCCGTGGCGCACGCCTCTATCGGTAACTTTTCTCAAAGGCGGTATGGAACTAGGCTACGAATATCGTGACATAAACGGTGCGAAACAAACCGGTTTCATGTTGACCCAAGCGACCATGCGCCGTGGAAGCCGATGTAGCACGGCTAAAGCATTTCTCCGACCGGTCCGTCAACGGACTAATCTGCACATCGCTCTGGGAGCGCAGGTAACAAGGATTTTAATTAATCCCGCTAAGAAGCAAGCTTACGGCGTCGAATTCATTAGAAATGGTGAACGACAAAAGGTGCGCATAAAGAGAGAGGTGATAATGTCCGCTGGTGCGTTGGCAACACCTAAGCTTCTGATGCTAAGCGGCATCGGGCCTGCAGATCATTTGCGAGAGCACGGAATACCGCTGATCGCTAATCTAAAAGTCGGTCATAATTTGCAAGATCACGTAGGTTTGGGTGGTTTAACATTCGTCGTCAACAAACCGGTCACTTTCAAAAAGGACCGCTTCCAAACGTTCGCGGTTGCAATGAACTACATATTATACGAAAAAGGACCTATGACGACACAAGGCGTGGAGGGGCTTGCTTTCGTAAATACTAAGTACGCCCCACCGTCGGGCAACTGGCCTGATATACAATTTCATTTCGCCCCGAGTTCAGTGAACTCAGATGGCGGTGAACAGATCAGAAAAATCTTAAATTTACGTGATAGGGTTTATAACACTGTGTACAAACCTATAGAAAACGCGGAGACTTGGACAATACTGCCTTTATTATTGCGACCTAAGAGTTCGGGATGGGTGAAACTTAAAAGCAGAAATCCCTTCCATCCACCATCGATAGAGCCCAATTACTTCGCTTATAAGGAAGATATTCAAGTTCTAACTGAGGGTATAAAGATAGCGTTTGCACTCTCTAATACAACAGCATTCCAGAAATATGGATCTCGACCTCACACCATTCCGATGCCGGGGTGTTCGCACCTTACTCTCTTCAGCGACGAATATTGGGAATGTAGTTTGAAACATTTCACATTTACGATCTACCATCCCACGGGCACATGTAAGATGGGGCCTACACACGATCGAGATGCAGTAGTTGACCCCAGATTGAGAGTCCACGGTGTTGCCAATTTACGTGTAGTCGACGCAAGTATTATGCCAACTATTATTAGTGGTAACCCTAACGCTCCCGTGATTATGATAGGTGAAAAGGCATCAGATATGATCAAAGAAGACTGGCTCGTGTTATGACCAAATTGAAGTGTGAAATAAGTGAGTCAAAGTTAAGAACTATTTATCTCTGAATACTTGTAAGTTGTTGATTGTAAACAAATTTATTTAAGTATGTAAATATTAAAAATTAGTGTCTAAAATCGATTCGAAGATGTATAGTCATTTAGAGTTAACATGACTAGACTTATAGACATTCGCTAGTGATGAATATTTTTAAGTTATACTGTAACACAATTTAATATTTGTACAAAATCTCTAAGAATATATTTTTGTTATTTAAAACTAGTTTTATTAAACCTTTGATCAATTCATTGTAAAATTTAGAAAATACGAATTATTTTACATTTAAATCTAATATCTTTTATGACACTAGACTATGAAAATCAATATTTTAAATGATATAATTAAAATTTAGAACATACAACGCCATCTAGTTTTAAAACTCTTCTACACTTGATTATTTGTCATCGCGAAGAAAAATTTCGATATGTCACACTAGATGGCGCTTTTTTAAAATTATTCTTTCAAGTCATACATTTCATTATAAACCGTCGAGTAGAAAAACAATTAAGACAAGATGAGAACGATGGCTATATAATATTAGGTCTGAAATAGAAGAAACTAAATTTATACATTTATTGAAGTCCCAACATCAGTGTAGTTCTTCTGTATCAATGATTTAGGCTAGGGAGGGGGTTTGGTCATCTACAGAGCAGTACTGTGATTTATCCTGTGACGTCATCAGACTATCAATCTTTATACAGGCTTTCCTCTACACAAGTAATAACTCATAACATCGAGATATGCTCCGATGCGGACCAACAAGCATAAAATCAATTAGTTTTGCCAAAAATATAATTCGTGGAAACGTTCAATAATAAATGGACCATAAACTGTTTTCGTTAATAGTTATTAACATTTAGTACAATAAGTTAACGAGCAAAAAAGTAAAAAAACACAAAGCGGAAGGTAAAAACTTTTTTTGGAGGTACATTTATAATTACGAATGTTTTTAGATTTAGCTGTCCTTCGTGTCTGAACGGTTTAACTTTTCGAGACATGACATGTTATTTAATTCGCATCACAACTGTCATTCGTGTCAAGTAGCTTATATGTTTTTCCAGACTATCCGCTACATCTATGCCAAATTTCATCGAGATCCGTTCAGCAGTTTAGGCTACAAACAACATCGCATTACGTCTCTACTAACATTATAAAGGAGAAAGATTTGTATTTTTGGATTTTTGCATGCATTCGATTCACTTAAAAACGACTGGGCAGATTTGAAAAATTCTTTCACCATTGAAAAGGTAATTTATCTGCGAGTAACATAGGTCATTTTTTTATTATTTTTTTTAATTTCATGCGGCTGAAATCGCGAGTAACAGCTAGTTTATAATATTAATAAGATTACATTAGTACTTAGGTATTTTGTTAGTATTACACAATGTATCGCACGTAAGTTTACAGCATTACATAGATAGGCTAGTATCGGTACACCGCGAGTACATCAGTAATTGCAGCATGCAACGGACAGGTTCGAGATGCAGTCGACTGCACTTCCTTGCGTTATATAAACGCAACGCCGCCTACACTCTGATATCACTGCATCTGTACAGTATGCTTTACAAGAGATAAACTAAGTAGAGTATAATGAGCACAGTGTAGAATTTTCGATGCTCTTTGAGCTAACATTTATGTGTGAAACATTCTGTTTATTCCAATTCTGATTTATTACACGGCTAGCCGTTCCCCTGCGGCTGCATCTGCATGAAATTATAAAAACTTTATTGTTTACAATTGTGTAATTCTCAATTTGCAATGTCAAAATTATCGTTACCATAATAAACTTGGTTCCTTAACTTTGGCAGCTTATACCTTATGGTCCCTTTCCCACATGAGAGTTTTTTTCCAATTCTTTACCCCTAAGTTTAATTTTTGCTCAAATATGTTTCAAAAATACGTTGTGATTTCTGACATCCTACTCCACGAAGTAGTGTGTGTTTACGTTTTGTTATATCAGTATAGATTGGAAAAAGAATCTTTTTGCTATTATGAAAGCTAAAAATTTTTCGACTTCAAAAGACATAAAACCATGTTTCCCAAATGTAAAGTTTATAGACTGCGCATTAACGGAACAAACTAATTAATAGTACACGGAACCGATTGTGATGAAAATGGTTACATCTCTCAATCTCATAAAGGATGTATTATTCTCATGTATCGTACAATTTTTGATGCGCCTTTACTCTCCATTAAAATTCCCCTCACACTCGTACACCTGGAGTCAAGGAATAGTTTCACATCGGGGGCAGCAGTGCGTAGCGAATCACGTACACCTCTTACATAATCGAGTAAAATTCGACTCGATTGCACCACTATCGATAAGAAAAATCGATGAACGCGCGCCTATTTTATTTGTAAAATTACGGTTAATGAAAAATTATCGTGAAGCACTTTTGTTTTAGATGAGAAAGTGGATTCAATCTTTCTGGCTGTAATCTTCACTGACATGTAATATAGGAGTTTCTAGAATCAAAATAACGATGTAAGCAGGAAGTATACGCATGTATATATAGTAGCTAATTTAATACATAAGGGCCTGTCCCACCACTGGCTAATAGATGTTCAGATAGCGTAAAACGTCATTGTTAGATAAGGTAACAAATTCCGATATTTCCATCACATATTTCACGTTGGCTGCTATCAGATAATTTACAATTTGGTGGGACAGGCCCTAATTCTCCTAAACCGGCTCACCAAATACCAATTACTAAACGACATCATCGATAACAGTGGAATCCTACAGTTTTATTAACTTTTTAAACTAGACGCAATCGAGAAGCGTAACGTGTGTCACAACTATGTGATTCATTAGGGAAGTACTTGTAGACAACTGAGTGATTTTGTATGTATGTTACACACTGTATTTTACAACATATAGTGAATAAGACCGATAACCTACTCAATGAGATAGTAATGTATTTTTACTAGCTATTGCTGGCGACTTCACCCCGCATAAAAAAATATAGCCTACGTCATCACTGATTACATAGCTCTTTCATGGTGAAAAAATTTATGAAATCGGCCCAACGGTTTTTAAGTTATTTTAATACGTACAAAAATACAAATCATTCCACTTTACAATATTAGTATACATATGTTGCCTTTCAAGCTATTGATATTTAAGTTAAGACAAATCTATTTACAAATACAACTTTACTAACAAGTTACAAGTCAAATAAGTTAAATATATGCAAATATTAAAACAGTTTTATCCCTTAACTTGGCAGAATTTTATTTTTTCGAATATCAAAATAATATTCATAGCACTTAATCTTGATGACCCAAAGTGCTTAGAAAAAAAAATTGATGTATCTCTACAGATACACTAACAAGAAAAGGGTTATCTAAAAAAATCCTCAACACTATAAGGCTTTCTGGATAAGCTAAGCCTTTAGCTTATTTCTAAATGCAAGACTGATAGCTGCTGACCGCATCTGTTAGGTTTGTTAATATGACATTTTTACCATACTATGTTTAGACCTCATCTTACTATCATACTAATATTATTAATGCGAAAGTTTAGACGGATGGATGTTTGTTACAGTTTGTAGCCTAAACTGCTGAACGGTTTAGTGAATTTTAGCATAGACGTAGAACTACACATAGGCTGCTCACTTTTGTTTATTTTAATTCCACGCGGACGAAGTCGCGGGCGAAAACTAGTAAAAAATATTTACAACCAAGATCAGCATCATCTCTGTACCATAGTACTAAATTCATACCATAAAAGGGCGAGTAAAGAGAGGTCACGTGGTTCTTCTCTTTCTTAGTCATATAATCGACGTATAAGATAGAAAGGGACGGAAAGCTTTGCTGTTGACGTAAGTTGCATTGTATCCCCGCGCATACTTTCGTTTTCTGGATGAAAGTGAATTTGCTTCCTCACTGTCAGCTTTGACACACTTTCTTATCGACGGAAGTAGATTTTATTAACTTGTAGTAATTTTCAAGTCTATCTTAGTTAACAAGCTTATACTTTTTTTAGATAAATCTATACTATTATAATAAAGCGTAAACACACACTTCTTTGTTGCCTAAGATGTCAGCAATTACAGCGTGTTTTTGAATTATTTTTTTTTATAAAAGGCCCTAAACTTACGTCACGCTATAGGCTATACATTTTCACACTATTAAACTTAGGGGGTAAATATGTTGGATGAAAACCCTAATGTGGGAAAGAGACCATAAGTTGCTGCCAACATCAAGGAAGCAAGATTGCCATAGTAAAGTAATTGGTATTTTGACATTTGCAATTGATAATTTGACAAATGTAAACAATAAAATAAAGTTTTCGTAATTTCATACGGATAAAGCCGCACGGGAACAGCTAGTCATTTTTAAACAAGGTAAAAAAAATAATAAAAGGATAAGATGAAAGCAAGACCAATGAGGGAAGATACATTCCGTGGTATAAAAAAATATTCTTACGTATTAAATTAAACCTTCAAAACGTGCATTATCCTCTCACTTTTCACCTGCGGTTAATTTTACTTCCCGTAAACATAACTATAACCACACGCTAATCTAGAATTTTCTCGAAAGTTACGATCATAACGTTTTATAACGTAATTGTCACCATCCTACTAAACTATCTCAAAAACACTGGATAGTTTTAAATCTTACTAATCTCACTAATATTATAAATGCGAAAGTTTAGATGGATGGATGTTTGTTAAAGTTTGTAGACTAAACGGCTGAATCGATCTCGATGAAATTTGGCATAGATGTAGAGGATAGTCTGGAAGAACACTCAGGCTACACACATTTGTTTTTTTTTTAATTCCACACGAACGGAGTCGCAGGTCAAAGCTAGTTCAACATAGTTTCTTAATCATAGACATATTGTGTCCGTTTCCAATCATAGAAATCATACGTACGTGTCAGGAAGCATGTATCACTCAATACGCGGGCTATTTCACAACCATAGGATTTAGGACGATCGAAGCCACGTGCATCAATATGTATGTATGTCGCAATTATTACGTGTTCCGAGTTTACGAAATTTGATGAATTTACATTGGCATTTATATGGTAATTCAAATAATAACCCACCATTACTCGATGTAGTTTCACTTATAAATAAACATCATAGATGAAAAAAATTTGGTAAAATCGCGCGAAATCTGCCATTGGTATTATCCTCGCTTTATAAATAAGCCTTTATCAAAAGGACGTCTCTAATTATTAGAATGAACTATTATTATTTGTGTTAAAAATAATTTAAAGAGTCCATGTTACTTAACCCTTCAACATTTACACGAAAAAAACTAATTTGAAGACCCTTATCTCGTTTTAAACTTGTTATCCTGAGTCACGCACAACTTGTCCAAGAGTATAAAAAACTTATAAGAAAAAGATAATCTTCGACAATCCTATTACACTTCCTTGAATTCCAAAACTAATCAAAATATCGACAACCCTAACTATTGCCGCATCATACGCAATCGGTAGAGCACACGGCACGCTATCGCCTAACCCTGTCCGAAAAAGCCGACCCACATAAGGCCGTGGCCGTAACTTAGCGTGGGGAGGGTTGCACCACGGCCGGCCGGCGTCAGTCGAAACCGCGGAGTCGTATCGCGTTGCCGCGAACCTTCCGAGCCGCACACGAATATAACGTCCGTTACATTTGAATTTCTTATTAATTTTATAAAATCATTCAATGTTCGAAATTCAAAAATTTTTGTGATATTTTTTTTTTAATTATCGTGTTTTTTGACAGTATTTTAAGTGTGTTTAATTAAACACAATCAATAGGGAATATTTTTAAAACCGTAGCATGTTTTTACTTTTACAGCAACATGCATGTTTATATTTAGACAAGTTGTTAAAATTTAACTTTTTCAATAATGAGTTACGTCTTTTAGTCCGGGTCGATAACAGCTATGATGTAGCGCATTAGATAATACTGCAGCTAGCTAATCGTTATGTCTTTATAACAGACTGTGTTATAAATAACACGTATCTTAAAGTAGTCAAAACCTTAAAAAACAATCATTATTATTAAATAAATAATAAGAGCATAAATTTTGGACATCCCTAGATTAAGTTTGATTCTTAAATTTTTGTATTTTCAGGCAACAAAAGACTGTCAATTGACAGCCATTTTTATTAAGAGTAAAATAGTAAAGTAAAAATCGATTTGTCATCAACATTAAGTGAAAAGGTGAGAGAAGAAAATCGATTCAAAATCGTATACGAACTTAAAAACATCGACAGTTTTGAAAGTGTTGTGTCAGTGATTATAAACGCATTAAAATCGAATGAATAGTAATTCAATAATAAAAACAGAACTCGTCGAGTGTTTTGGTGCAGTGCGTTGTGTAAGACCACAGCCATGAAAGTAAGTTTCCTTGTCTAGATACGTAATGTAACAATTTTAAACGCAAATATACTATTTGTAAATAAAAATTCAAATAGGCAATAAACTCTATTGTTTGTTAACAATAGACATTGATGGTAAGTAGGTAACGAATCTCGAATGCATTAAACATTTCAAAATTATTTTTAAATAGTTAATACACTGAAAAAAGTTACTTTAGTGGGTTTTAAAAAGAGACAAAATACTTTAAAATTACCATTGTGTACACAAAATTAAAAAAAAAAAACAAACAATAGGAATTATACTAATATTATAAATGCGAAAGTTTAGATGGATTGATGCAAGTTAGAGTTTGTAGCCTAAACCGCTGAACAGATTTCGATAAATTGGTATTTATGTAGCGAATAGTCTTGAAGAACACATAGGCTGCTCACTTTTCTTTTTTTTAATTCCACGCGGACGGAGTCGCGGGCGAAAGCTAGTTAAATGTAATAGAATAAAAAACACTACCAAAAAAAAATAAACAGTACAGAAAAAAAATATGTGACGAAAGGTGGCCAGCTCTTGTACGTGTTGAAGGGATAAGGCCATCAATGGACTGCTTTCTGCTGACCTCTTTCACAACTGTAACACTTAGGTGATGTGAAATAAAACAACCAATTATTCTAATAAACTTGATAGTTCAGTTCATTGGCAATAGCACTTAAAATTAGGCGCCGTGCTTTCATAAAAAACGTGATATCATGTCAAGGTCTCTATAATGAGGTCTGCCGGTGGTTAGTGCCGCTAGCCTTACATAATGTAACGAAATTACTAATTACATAGCTACTAATAGCCTATTGATACTTGATCAAATGCAATTTAAATTCTGATAAAAATAATGAAACAAAATCAATACATTGTTTATTCGTTAATAACAAAAATACAAATCGTTCCTGTTTATAATATACAAGCTGTTCCCGTGCGGCTCCTTCCAAACTTATAAGAAGTACAACGAACGCTATTGACTTTGGATAAAAACTACGTTACCATGGCAACCTTGCTTCCTTGATGTTAGTTTGTAGTTTATTGTCCCTTTCCCACGTGAAGGTTTTTTCCATTTTATTTACACCTTTAGTTTAATAACGTTAAAATATATAGCCTAAAGTGTGTCGTAAGTATAGGGCTTTTTACTAAAGAAATATTCAAAAATATACTATGATTGCTGACATCCTACGTCAATTATTGTGTTTACGTTTTATTATATTAGGACTAACTTTCGCCTGCGACTCCGTCCGCATCGAATTAAAAAACAAAAGTGAGTAGCCTGTGTTTTTCCAGGCTATCCTCTACGTCTGTGTCGAATTACATCGAGATCTATTCAGCCGTTTAGGCTACAAACTCTAAAAAACATCCATCTAAACTTTCGCATTTATAATATTAGTAAGATAGTAAGAAGTACAGATTTATTTCAGTTATTTCGTTCCCAAAAGCTGTCACTTTCATCTTTCAATATGTTTATCTCGTTATTCATTGTTTACTAACTGCAATTCATCCTATGATGCAATATTTATCCCATTCACTTAAGAATTATTATTACATAACATAAAACATTTAAATCTATTCTAATGAGTTTAAATGAGGACCTCAATTGAACTGTGTCAGTAACATCCGGTCGTTACCAATAAATGTAACAAAACAAAGTCTGTAGAAAAACTTAAATCGATACGCTAATAGTACAAAGTGTTCAATTAAATATATTAATGATTATAATTTGTTCTACAAAACAAATTGAAAAACAAATGAAAACGGTTACCCGCAACAATGCAGATATGCCTTGCGTCATTAAATCAAATTCATCAACCCTTGAAAGCCTGATTTTAAATCAAATTAAAAATCTATAAATGTACTCTATACTGTGTTTTTTTACTAATTGGGAGAGTAAAAAAAAAACGATATTTTTTTATCTATTCGTGATATGCTTCTTTTAGTTTTCTAACTTAAAATTTATCAGTCAAGGGTAACATAAACAGCCTAATCATACTAATGCGTAATGGATGTTTGTAGCCTAAGCTGATGAACGGATTTCGATAAAATTTGGTATAGATGTAGAGGATAGTCTGGAAAAACACATAGGCTACCCACTTTTGTTGTTTTTATTCCATGCGGACGGAGTCGCGGACGGAAGCTAGTATTAAAATAAAATCGATTGTAGATGCCCAAGCGATTTATAACCCCGATATCAAAGAAACTTCAGGTATTCAAGAGTTACAAATTATGTTGTGCATTCATCTCTTTCATTCTCATAAACAAAACTGAGACAACATGATTTCTGTCGAATTTTAACATAACTGCGATACGCATCAAACAGAGGTATCACGTGTTGGTAAACAGTAAACACGTTAGCGTGTTAACGTGTTGCTTAACACGTCAGCGGGCTAATTTGTGTATTACAAAATGACGAATTTTATAAAATCTCGTTCTCGCGTTACTACATCGAGATTAGGTTATACATTTCTCAACGAAATATACATTATACAATGGCCATGACTGAATTTAAAGATTTATTACGACGAAAACCGTTGTCGAAATACTACAAGACTACTGTAGACAAAGTAATAATTGTAAACATAGAATATGGTCAGTGTAAACTACAACCTCTTTGGCTGACAAGAAGTATGAATACAGCCAAAGAGGTACTGGCCACTGGCCACTTTTGCGTAGTTTGTTATTAAAAGATAGATTAAAAATAGAAGAAGAAAAAAAAGCGTATAACAGGCAAGATGTAAATGAATTAGTTTTACAGGATAATATTATAAATAGTTTAAAATAAAGTTGTTTTGACATTTTTTTAAGTTCATTATTACAAAAAAGCGTGTTTAATTTTTTTAAATCACTATATCAAAGGTGAAAGGTTGTTTTCAAATTTGTATTACAATCGGAAATATTTCTGTGTCACTCGCTTAAAACTTACATACATTAGACGGTAATAAATTATATTCACGGTTCGTAAGCATTTGTAATTTAGATAATTCACCATAAATTATAATTATGAAATACAAATTAACATTCGCGATAACATTAACATGCGGAAGGAAGAACTAATTTAATTTCTCATTTGCACATTTTAGAATAATAATCGATTATTATTCTTTTTATAATATAAGGTGACAAACGAGCAAGCGGCCACCTGAATCCACCGAAATTGAAGCTACCGCTGCCCATAAACATCCATAACATAACATTTTGGTGTTACTTCTAATGTAGTTAATTGTTATTTAAATTAATGTAAAGCCATTATACCGCACGGCACATTGTCAAATTGACAAACACGTAAAATCTATACTATTATAATAAAGTGTAAACACACACTTCTTTGTTGCCTAAGATGTCAGCAATTACAGCATATTGGGTAATTCTTTTTGTAATACAAAGCCGTACACTTACGTCACGCTTTAGGCTATATATTTTCACGCCATTAAACTTAGGGGGTAAATATTTTGGATAAAAACCCTAATGTGGGAAAGAGACCATAAGTTGCTGCCAACATCAAGAAAGATTGTCAAAGTTTGTCACGACATGTCATTTGTAATTGATAATTTGACAAATGTAAACAATAAAATAATTTTTTCATAATTTCATGCGGACGAAGTCGCGGGCAACAGCTAGTTTGACAATAAAAAAATATCGTTTTCTGACATTTTAATTAAAAACATAAATGTTTTAGACAGATTTATAAACAACCTGTGAACCAAATTTACTCGTAATGATGTCCAAATCTACATGTACAAAACATACAAAAAATGTAAATACAAACGTGTTACGTAGTAACATAAAAGGTGTTAAGTATTATTTCATTTGCATGTTGAAAAGCTGTTAGTTGCGTTGTTGCGAATGCTTTACAATACAATAACACTGCTCTATTGTTAAGCTGTAACTGATAATATACAGAACTGTGAAACGAATCATGTAAATTAGAAAAACAGTTTAAAAAAACCGTTATTTTGTGACAATGACGAAATTTTCTCTTATTACATTCTTGGATTAGTCTAAACGGAATTATTTTTTTAACGCTCTTCACGTCATTAGAAGTTTAAATTCCTAAAAATCTATAGAACAACTCCACATTGCACGGTTGTATTAACCGTGAAAAATTACCCCTGCAATCCTTGTTAATAAACAGATATAGCTAACCCCATATTACCGGAAAAACCAGTAGTATTTAAAATCGTATATTTTTAGAATAAAAATATTTAAATATAATTTTAAAGTGGAGAAAACAAAGAAAGCTGACCCTAGTACCATGTGGGATATAACCTAGGAAGAGAGAATGAGACAATAGCCAATCCGCACTGGGTTAGCATCGTTAACTATGCCTAGGGCTAACTCCGAACCCTTCAGAGCAACATATGCTGATCACAAAACAAACAAAATAACCATAATTATTATTAACAAAATAATGCATGTAAAATATTGCAATAGACGTACTCCTATCTTTCAATAAAAGCTTGCGGAAGATATAAGAGTAAACAGTGAGCGATTTACTTTGAAAGTTGCCTAACAATGTGCATTGGCAAACAAGAGTGCGTTCAACAGACCTTTTTCATTGTTCACGTAACACATTAAAGGTTGTGCCACCGTTTGACTGTCTTTTTTTGCGGTATAGTACCATACCAACTTTTGGGCGGATCGAACAGGCTTCGAACAAATAAAACGCAATTCAGTATTAAAAGTATTTAGGAGGCACGTTAATTAAAATTTCAAATATTTAGAACAGATTGAAGCGCTAATATCGTAATTCTAGACTACCAATCTTGTGGTCGAGTTTTCGACTATTGTAAACCATAAGCTAACACAAGCCTAAAGCTTAGTTGGAATAGGTAAAGGAAGTATTAGTAAATTAACAAAAATCTACTAATGTAACAAACATTTAGTGCAGCCCAGTAGTTCCGCTTATAACAGATGGCGCCACCGACCGGCCACATTGGTATAAAAACCATTAAACAACTTTTCGCCTACCTTGGTTATTTTTCTTAGGCTGATTCGGCTTACGAGACCCCTGCTCCAATTACACTAATATTTTAATAAAAAAGATTGATCATCGACTTACCCTTATCCCTACGGAGCTTCGGCTCTTGTGCTGCTTAAGTGTTGAACAATTAAAATAACAAAAAACACTATGTGTTCTACGCCTTAGTAACGGTAGCAAAATAAACAAGTGTAACGTATCAAATCAATGATCGGAAGAAAACCGTGAAGACGGTACCGACACAAAGGTTGAAAGTGAATCCAATCTAAACTGCGACTACGTAAGCCCTGGCTCGTAATACTTTGACTACACAGTCGGATTTTATTAAAATGAGAAATTATATATACAAATTTCACTGGCTGCTAATAACATTTCTTGTCTACAAGGTTTATTAAATTCATGGAAATTCACAAAAATAACAGACCTAGAGAATAATATTAAACTATGCCAGTATTAATACAATACTAGCTGTTCCCGTGCGGCTTCACCCGCATGAAATTATGAAAATTTGATTTTATTGTATACTTTTGTCAAATTCTCAAATCTCTTCAAAATGACATGACATGATGACAACCTTGCTTCCTTGATGTTGGCAGCTTGTAGCTTATAGTCTCTTTCCCACATTAGGGTTTTTATTGAATTTATTTACCCCCTATGTTTAATGGCGTGAAAATATATAGCCTAAAGCGTGACGTAAGTGTAGGGCATTTTATTAAAAAAAGAATTATTCAAAAATATGCTGTAATTGCTGACATCTTAGGCAACAAAGAGGTGTGTGTTTACGCTTTATTATAATAGTATAGATAGTACAGATTAATTTTATATATAACACCGTGTAATAGTTTTAAAATACGATATAGTCATTACAATTTTATCTAATGTCTATTAATTAGGTTAGTGTTAAGTCTATCTGACTAACCTAGCTAGACAATGTTGCAATAGTTATATAACCGGTTGCCATGGTTACGTGAAATGCAAACATCGGTAATCTCATCGTTCAGGTTGCAATAAAATTGGCGCCAGACCGGAACATACTAAAACTGTACGAAATCTGTATTAGTTTTTGTTATAAAATGTGGAAAACCTTGACCATTGTCAACATTTTTATTAACTATCAATTTCTTTTTATGTAACCTAAAATGTTTCAAATATTTAACAAAGAAATCAAGACAATTAGACCGTTTACCGGCCGCTTTAGTGTGTCACGAAATTAGATTCTATTCTAAACATTCTGATGGTTAACTCGAAATTACATCAAAAAGTCTCGTAAAAGAAATATTTAAGACCACTACAGCGGCTCATTACTAACAGTTTTTACTAGCGAGTACAACTATTTAATTAAAACTGTCCAAAGTACTATGTAGGCAAAAATTTAAGTGGCACTTAAAATATTGCCTACGCACGCACTTTTTTTACTATTGATTAAAACCGAGCGTATGCAGTTGGCTTTAAACTTCAATCCTTATTATTCAAGTACAAAAAGTAATTTCTTGGCAACCATGAACTAAATCTAACTAATATTATAAATGCGAAAGTTTAAATGGATGGATGGATGTTTGTTAGAGTTTGTAGTCTAAACTGGATGAAATTTGACATAAATGTAGAGCAGAGTATGAAAGAACACATAGGTTATTTACTTTTGTTTTTTTAATACCACGCGGCCGGAGTTGCGAGCATAAGCTTGTATGTTATAAAATGAAGAAACCGGAGCGTGACAAAACAAAACTTGTTAGTTACAAAACTTTAATATACCTTACATTATTAGTATTATTAGCATAAAGAATAACACTAAAAGGTGTCAATTGTAACCCAGTTTTGCATTGGTCAATAAAAATGTGCAATTTTTTTTGATAAATAGGCACATTGAATAATTTGAAGTCAAGGACTGATTTTATGTTTTTTAAACGGTTTTATTTAAAACTAGCTGTTTCCGTGCGGCTTCATACGCATGAAATTATGAAAATTTTATTTTATTGTTTACATTTGTCAAATTATCAATAGCAAATGTCAAAATGACATGACATGACAAACCTGAGCAATATTGCTTTCTTGATGTTGGCTGCAACTTATAGTCTGGCCCACATTAGGGTTTTTACCCAAAATATTTACTCACTAAGTTTAATGTCGTGAAAATATATGCCTGAAGCGAGACGTAAGTGTAGGGCTTTTTATTAAAAAAAAAAGAATTATTCATAAATATGCTGTAATTGCATATAATAGTATAGATGAAGACATTACTATAAAATGTAAATAATATATTTTTATACATTTATTTATTTAACACTACGAGGTAACTTTCCTCCAAGTACAGACTGTTACAAGGTTATTTGACGCAGTCGACCATAACGCATAGCAAAAATTAGTAAAAAAATGTTTGCTAAATAACAATAAAATTTAACATAACCTAACAATCCAGACACGAGTTTGATATTTAATTAAATCAAGCATGTCTTTTTACGAATCAAGTACATTTCCCTCCACTTGAGTATGATGTTATTGTGCACGCGTTGTAGTTACAAAACCGCATTTTAACAAGTTAACTATCATGTACTTAAATAGCTATGTAAAATGGAAACGTGCTATAATATGCACGTAATATGCGGCATATTGCATCGCCGGTTATCGCTAACACGTAATGTTCATGTTATATCATTTACATGTACCTAATATGTAATACATACGTACATACATCAACTTATTCTATATAATATCTCGAAGCCAGAATAAGGATGCGGTCGTCATGGTGACCACGACCGCATCTTCTCTCGAATTGAATTGACAAACTTTGCAACGCTAGAACTTGAAAGAACAATTGAAACAAATGAATACGACATACAAAGCTTACTGCGTCTAAAATTCCTCTTTATGAAAACATGTGTTACAATTATTCTGTATTGGCTTACTTCTGACCTAGGGGCCTAAATTATCAACGTAATAAAACCAAGTATTTGTACGAAGTATAAAAAGGGGTGTTAAAGTATTAACAGACGTCTGTATGGAATTATCATCAACCTGCCCTTGCGCTACGGTGGTTTGACACAGTATGTGCTCTTCCATACATGTCTATCAGCCGTAAGATCTTAATTCCCTTAAGCATATCCTTTTTCATAACACCTCCCTACTTTCTTTAACCTTTCTCTACCTTTGTAGGTATCACGATCTTGATATTTTCTTGTTTTTGTGATCATTATCTCTCCGTATTAAGTGCACGGCGTCATAGCTATTAAATTGACTCGATAGTGTATAGCCATAATTCGTAAAGGAGAACTCAAAATGAACGAAGTCCCATCTAGGTCAGTATGGGTCATGGTCGTTTATTTTAATGAAATGTTAATATCTCCAATTAACAAGCGACCGGCCTATCAATAAAGGTCGAGGCACACCGGGCCGGGCCTACAGATATTGCGCGGGAACTTATGTAACAGAGAAAGTGTTTTCGACGGCCTTCACCCGCTTTACAACTGTGCCGGGTTACGATACGTCTTCGCGAAGTTTCTTATGGAATGTTGGTTTTTACGATTAGTTTTGCACATTTTACGTAACTATATAGAAACAATAGTAGTAGTCCAAAGGGATAGGTTTCAAAACGTTTCTTACGGCAGGACCGTACATCTTTCTTGTTACTTCAGCATCAAACGTAAGTCTTCTTTATCATAATATTAAATATCAGATCAGAATTATACACAGTATATCTGTATTTCTGCTAATCTGTGACAAGCAAGTTCGTTCACGTTGTATTGATTTTAGAGTCTTTGACATTATAACGAAAAAAGACGGGGGAGACTGACAAGGTCAGATTACACACGGATCAAAAACCTTGCTTGAAAGGAAATCAACCACAAATTACATTTTAAATGTTTACACCATTCACTTTAAAGGGGCGAAATTATTGATACTTTTTGAACGATTAAAGTAACTGGCAACTAATAATTTTGAGTACTGGCTGAATGTGCATCGTGCATGATAGATGTCAAGACGAAGATAGAATGACAGATGACAGTTGTCTTTGAATAGTGGATTGATGAGTTTTGTTAATATAAAATCAACTGGTTATCTCTGTAAATGTTTGCTATTCGATTAGAGTGTGTTGTGAAGTTATCAATAAAGATGGGTGTCAACTAATGATGGTGTTTCTGATGTTACGCGATTGTTATTTCATTATCTCCAACACACGCAAGCCTACAATAGAAGATCGTTACAGTGTATATGATCTACCCGCGGATTTGAATTTTACAAACAACCGTTCTCTCTGACAACTTTATATTATCGATTTGTTTCTGTAATTCGTCAAATAATTGCGTTTCTTCCAAATCATCATTCGTTATTACGTCTGTCACTGCTTCATTTTAATCAAGTCTTGTAACTGCATCTAATTTATTGAAATGTCAACATTAATTACATTTTCCTACGGCATAAAGTACATTGTGTAAACACATTCTTAAAATACGATGACTTAACTTCTGCCGACCCGTTTTATCGCAACAGATGTGTACAATCGAAAGTTCGATAGACGACCTTCACCCGAAGACGGCGGATTTTTACCGACAAACTGGTTTTCACTTACATAAGATTTGTTTATCAATACATTTGAGATAATCGGAACGCGTACTTATTCTGTAATTGCAATGCGATACTGAAACGTGACGATATATTTGCATTTAGGACTTTATACCAGCAAAAGCGAAGCTAAAGCGATGCGATGATAGATGGTACGTGATTGTTTCGAGCGTTAAAAAATTGAATACGTAGCAAATTCTGCATTCCTTTTTTAGGTCAGCTGTTGCACTTTGCTTCTGTTCCAGTTCGCTTTAACTGTTGTGTGCTACTAGCACTAAATGCATGTAACTTAATACTTAGATGAGATTTGATTTCATCATCGAAATACGGAAGTGAAATTCACTTTTGAAATTTAACATTAATTAAATTAAACATTAATATGCATTCAAAGTTTTGGAATAAATCTAGGAAGTTGTTGAAGTAGGAAGTAATGATTTAACCTAACTGCAGGATGCAGGAACACTTTCGGATGGGAAAATCTGCATTTCAATCGCAGACCACCAATGAACAATCAAAATTTGATTTACTCCTAGAAAAGTAGATGACATAATATTACATATGTGTCTCTAGTAAACATAATACGGCCACGCACGAAGTACCACAATGGAACAACCAAGATCACGCCCCAATAACTACAAAAGAATAGCATTCATTATTCTTATCTATAAGTTATGTTAAAATAAGAAACAGACATTAAACATTTAAAACATTATTTAACATGCATTAAAAAATAATTTATTAAATATGTTTCAACTTGTAAATAAAGCATTAAATTAGGTAGCAAATAAACGTAGCGGCCTAAATAAAATAGATTTTCATTGTTGATATGAAAAAGTTTAAATTAAAATAAATAAAACATCAACAAAGAAATCGCAACCGAAATATTTTTTAAAAAAAAGTCAATCTTAGTTAAAATTAAAAAGCTAGAATGAAAGAACTTTTAAAAACAAATTTATAAAGGAATCCAAAACATATTATTTTTAATATAAACGAATTTCCATATCCGTTTCTTGTATAACAATTTGAGAACATTTATTATCTATTAGTTCCTATTACGTAAACTGAAAACTAAATAATCGAGTCACAAAGGACACTTCCTGATTAGCTAACTAGTTGACAATTTTTAAACAATATATTATTGTCACTGATAGCGGTCTACATTCACTTTCACGCTGGTTTGTGACTTATAATGCCTAGGAATTAGATCACATCTTCCGCACTGCTAGGAAATATTACCTCTCTCTTACACACAAATGTAACAGTAATGCAGTACGGTTTATAACATCTCTTTCACTTCGTATTATTTAATTATAACAAAAATAAAACACTAATAATTTATTTAATAAAAGAAATGTACCAACCTACTTTTGCTTAGGATATTACTTGTACTTAAACTTCATTGATTTAGACCTCATTAATTACCTGAAACAGAAAAAGGATTATAATTATAAACCACCAAATCTTCTTCCTCATGCTACTCCCGTTGATTCGGCGCAACAGTTTTTTGTCCTCCACATAGCTCTATCATACTTCATCTCAGTCCCTTCTTGTTCATGTCCTTTAACGCAATCCATCCATCTCTTTCTACTAAATGTACAAAATATCAAAGAGATTATAAATTTTAATAATAGCCTAAATGTATAATTATAATCAATATATAACATAGTAATAATAAAACAATTTATGTAAATAGCGTTAACAGTTCCTGAATGTAGTCAATGTAGACAGTTACGACGTAACAAACGTTAAACGCCGTTTAAAAGTCAAACCAACAAACGTTCTCAAACCTAATCGATACATCTAGAAATCCAAAATAACAGTATTCTTTTCATATTTCCAGACGCAACAGCCAAGCTCAACAATCTCTCACAATTGCGATGCAGACTAACATGCGGTCTCGTCGCCAAGCAAGCGATAACAAAGCGATGCGCAGAATCAAACCACCGGACAGAAAAAAGCAAACGATTCTATAACAAATGAATCCAATCTAAAACCAAAGCCAAAACAAAAACAAGTCTAAAACAAAAGAAGAAGAAGAGGACAAGCCTAAGAACTGAACAGCAATCTAAATTAATAAAGATGGGTTTACATGTGTTACTAGCTTCTACAGCGCTGAAGACGATCAGCGTTACTGGACTGTGGGTGATACCATTGCTGCTCGGAGCACTTACGTATCACAATTACAGTTCATATGACCCAGAAGCTAAAGTACTGGATAAGGAACCGAGGAAAGAATACGATTTTATCGTAATCGGTGGAGGGTCGGCTGGAGCTGTTGTCGCTAACAGACTTACTGAAGTGAAGGATTGGAATGTCTTATTGTTAGAGACTGGTGAGTGTGCTTTTAAGTTACTACTAGCAAAAACAGTAATTCATTTTATAGCAGTACAGAACTGGAAAGAATCATAAATAATATTTCATGCAGTGTTAATAACATTCTTTTTTTCATTTATCTCAACACTGTCAAATATGAGTAAAATACTAGCATTTTCTGATTTAACATTTATGAAAAACATATTAAAAAATGTAGCTAACATCTGATCACAATTTGAAAATCAGAAAGATAGTCTTATCTGGTATAATATTAACCATAATAATTTGTATTTTCCAGGACCAGACGAGAACGAAATCACCGACGTGCCCTCGCTGGCGGGCTACTTACAGCTGACTAAGCTCGACTGGCAGTACAAGACGGAGCCTACGCCGTACGCCTGCCTTGGTTTCAAAAACCATAGGTGCAGTTGGCCACGAGGAAAGGTACCTTAAATTGTACTACTACTAGTTCCTAATTCTTAATTCTAATTGAACGTGGATGGCTCCAAAGGACAAGGAAGACCGAAGAAAGTATGGATGGATTGTGTGAAAGAGGATATGCTTAAGAAATGAGTGGATTCAGATATGATGGCTGATAGAGATGTATGGAAGAGCAGCACATACTGTGCCGACCTGATAAGGGCAAGTTGATGATGACTAGTTCCTAATTCTGTCAATATTTATACTAAATACACTACAATACTTTAAGTATGAATTAAAGTATTTCAAATTTATTAGTTCGTCTTGATCTGTCTTTAAATTAAAATTACGATAATATCTATCATTCTAGTAGCGTACTCGTACATTTTAATGTTCCCATTTTACTTTGCCAGTCCAAAACATTCTCAAATCTATTTGAAATAAAACAATTTAAACCCTTTAAAATATTACAGTCTTTAATTTATTTTATCGTTTTATTAATAGTACTTCATTTACATTCCAGGTGCTTGGCGGGTCCAGTGTCCTGAACTACATGATCTACGTGCGAGGGAATCGTTTCGACTTCGACCAGTGGGAGTCATTCGGCAATCCCGGGTGGAGCTATCGAGATGTACTCAAATATTTCATAAAGTCTGAAGATAACAGAAATCCTTATTTATCTAAAAGCCAATATCACGGAAGAGGTGGCTACCTTACAGTACAAGAAGCGCCATGGAGAACGCCTTTGGTGGCTGCTTTCGTTGAGGCGGGAGTCGAAATAGGTTATGAGAACAGAGACATCAATGGAGCCGTTCAAACAGGTTTCATGATCGCACAAGGAACTATCAGACGTGGTTCCAGGTGCAGTACAGCAAAAGCATTTTTGAGGCCGGTTAGAACGAGACGAAACTTAGATGTATCACTCAACTCTCAAGTTACCAAAGTTTTAATCAATCCAATAACTATGAAAGCCTACGGTGTTGAATATGTAAAACATGGCATAAAAAGAGTAGTTTTTGCGAAAAAAGAAGTAATATTATCCGCTGGAGCAATAAATAGTCCACAATTACTCATGTTATCTGGAATAGGTCCTAAAGATCATCTTAGAGAAGTTGGAATTAAAGTTTTGAAAGATTTAGCTGTAGGTGAAAATTTGCAAGATCACGTTGGCGTGGGAGGATTAACATTTCTAGTCGATAAACCAGTTGCAATTGTGCAAAATCGTTTCCAAGCATTCCCAGTTACGATGAACTATGTAATTAACGAAAGAGGACCAATGACTACTTTGGGAGGTTTAGAGGGCATTGCGTTTGTGAACACAAAATACGCTAACAGCTCTGGTCTGTGGCCAGATATACAATTTCATATGGCGCCAGCATCTTTCTCATCTGATAATGGGCAAATTGTAAGAAAGATTTTAGGTCTCACTGATGAGTTATACGACAACGTATATAAACCGATTGCTAATAAAGATGCTTGGACGATAATGCCACTTTTGTTGAGACCAAACACAAGAGGATACGTAAAGCTAAGGAGTTCCAATCCTTTTGACTATCCAATTATGAATCCCAGATATCACGAAGATAGATTAGATGTAAATCGTTTAGTGGAAGGAATAAAAATAGCTTTGAAAGTAGCTAACGCATCGCCCTTCAAGCAATTCGGTTCAAGACTTTACATGAAACCGTTACCTAATTGTAAGCAATTTAAATTCATGTCTGATGAATACATTGAGTGTCAAGTGAGGACTATATCGATGACAATATACCATCAATCTGGTACAACCAAAATGGGACCTTCTTGGGATAAGAAAGCTGTGGTGGATCCAAGATTACGAGTCTATGGTATAAATGGACTTAGAGTTATAGATGCTAGTGTTATGCCGACAATAGTTAGTGGTAATACAAACGCCGCAGTAATAATGATCGGTGAGAAAGGAGCTGACATGATTAAGCAAGATTGGTTGACATATAATCGGTGACGAAAGTGTGACTTACCAAAATGTGTCAAAAACTGAAAGTGATTCCAAATAGCTAATTTATCTAATACTCTTAATTTGTAAATATACTTTAAGTAATGTTACAATCCTACGAGTAAGTTGCTATAGGTGCTATTTCTAAAGGTATGGATGAGGTAATTTGTATGTTTTTAGTCACTTTCATAGACTATCTATTCATAGATTAAAAAACCTAATTTCATTTTCGTACCTTCTATATTCTACATTGATCTTTGAAATGTTTAATATCTTACTAAATCAACACAAAATTAATAACATATAGAATTTTGAATATATCCAGACATCTTAAGATAAAAACATAAATGCCACTCTGACAAAAAACTTGAAATTTATATTAATTTTTTATCTTTTCTTTTCGTATTGTGCCATAAATTTTAACATAAATCTTGTCTTTTTAAGCCTTTGTTCTTTAATCTGTTAAGATTAATTTTGATAAATAAAATCCCATCTTATTTGCTCACGAAACAATCATTTAGATAAAAAGATTTTTGTCACAAAAATACAAATTATACAAAAAAAAATCAAATTCAAAAAAATGTTTGGCAAATACAAAAACAAAAAAAGACATGCAAGAATAAAAAAATGACAGTTATCAGTTCTACAAAAATAACCTAGGTATTGATCAGAATTGTGTGGAAGTCCTTCAAAAAATTAATACAAAGTATGTAAATATTAATTACATTTAAGTAAAATAAAAGTTACCAGTTGTTTTAATTTGTTTCATTTCATTTAGACGAAATGTGCATATGACTAAAAAGTTTGCAAAACTCCTTAAGAAAGAATAGCAGCAAAGTTACTGGAAAGACATTTCTCGGTGCTTATACTAAATAATAATAGAAAATATGAAACACTAGCTTTCGCAAGCTACTCCGTCCACGTGGAATTAAAAAAACAAAAGCGAGTGGCCTAAGTGTTCTTCCAGACTATCCTTTACACCTATGCGAAAATTTATAGAGATCCGTTCAGCCGTTTAAGCAACAAACTCTAACAAACATCCATCTAAACTTTCGCATTTATAATATTAGTAAGATAGTAAGAAGTAAGATTGATAACATTTATTAAATGACCTCTATTATTTGAGTTTCCACATGTCACGTCCAAACTTAACTTTTTTTAAATTTGCCCAAGGAGCAGTACTTGGTAACTTATTATAAGCAGCTAATTATTAATATAAAAAAATAAGTAACCCTATAATTAACTAAACTTATGATTCTTCATGATAAGAATTCAAATTGAATTATATCAAAAAAAAATCTATGAAGTCAAGCGTCGCCAAGGATTCTCTACGTGGAAGCAGCTGACCCGCCTCCGCCTAGACCTAGCTTAGGTTATCTACTGGCGACCCGCATGGATGGAGTTTTCAAATTACAGTCGCATACATATGTACTTACTTAGGAAGAGTTCCCCTACTATTAGTCGAGCAAAGAGTAAATTAAGTATATTCCGAGTAGTTTTTGTTAAGAACAAAATCATAGACATACGTCCCTCTCTGACAGCTGTCAATGTCATTGAGACGTATTGGAATAGCGCGCCATTTTAGAGGGATCAGTGGCTGTGAGTGTTTACTTTTAATTAATTTGTTAGTTATATTAATGTCCTTTCAGTACATAGTTCCTATTTGAATAAGGCCACGTTGAAACTAAATCATCCATTAAGCAGCGTCTTGTTTTGAACTCCACGTGACATAAAAAGCCGCTATAAACATCTAGCTTTAAATTATTCATATTTTGCAAATAACAACTTATAAGCACTAACCGTAGAATTCCACTGACGTGACAATTGTAATAATAAACGTTTCTGTCCTTATTATTTGCAATAATTATGACAAGGACAACAAAGTTTTCATAAAATTTGGGCGAGGAAACCAACGGTAGCAAGGTCGAAATGTGCGCAATTGCACTAATTAAAATAAGCAAATATCTATAAATTAATTCAAATAATATTTAAAGATAAATATAGATGTTATCCTTATTTATTTTAGTAATCGATTTTGAAATAACGTCTATTTGAAGGAGCAAATTAAATAACAAAACATCTCTAAAATTAGGTATTAACGTAAATGTTCAGTTTGCTATAGTACACATATTTTGATTGCTTTTCTGTCTAATTATGCAGGTTTCTTAGAATTCACAATACATAGCAATCAATCAATAATTCAAATATGAGCAATATCAATAAAACAAAACACTACATATATTAAAAATACAGCTCTACTTGATGATTTTTTTGCTGTGAAATTACTACAAAAAGGTAGAACTAAAAACGAAAAGGGTCTTAACCATATATTACTTTTAGTCAAAAAGTAAATAAAGAAAAGCTCTAAAAACTTTACAGACGCGTCATTTTATTTAAAGAGTCTGTCGTAGTAAATGATACTAATATTATAAATGCGAAAGTATAGATGGATGTTTGTTAGAGTTTGCAGCCTAAACGGTTGAACGGATTTCGATGTTTGGCATAGATGTAGAGGATAGTTTGAAAGAACACAACACGGACGGAGTCGCGAGCAAAAGCTAGTATTTTTTATTTTTTATGTTTTTTGCGGATATCAATTTACATTTTTCATTAATTTAATGTTTAAAAATTATTCAATTGTTATTCTTTAAAGATAAAATAAATAAATGAAGAACATACTTTTAGTTTTTATAGTTATCACTTAAGATAATAATATCTTCTGTTTTTATTAAACATTTTTAATTCAATCTTTATTATTAATATTATATTTTTAAATGAAAATCAATTGTCATATATAACTTTAAACTGTCGTGGTTTTTACAATTATAATGTTCGTAGGATACGGGTTTCTTACCACGATTGGGTTATTTTATCTCCCGATATTTCGGCACAGTTGCATGCGCCATGTTCCCGGAGTCAGCCCATGGTAGTGCCCGCTTTAACATCTTAGCATGAATAGGCCGGCACGCCCGGTGTAATACCACGACCATACAGAAAACAAGCGTGAAATGAAAACAATCCCGTGTTTCGTCAGATGAGTGTGGCGCCGGAGGTCTAATTTTAGTCCCTTTCTCTGTACCACCATTTTCTTATACGAAGAGGATAGGAAGAGGAAGTGGATTTGACGGTGGAGAGGATGCATAGGAAGAGGAAATATCCTCTTTATGTGCGTCTCCTTCTCCGTCGGATAAGGGTAGGCAACGCATCTGCAATTGCGATTGTCTATGGGCAGCGGTTGCTTCGCCATTTTGGCGGATTCAGGTGGCCGCTTGCTCGTTTGCCACCTTAGGTTATAAAAAAAAATTACAATTGCATACCATTTTAAAAAATCCAGAAATTACTTTCCTAATATCAAAACTCCTGTTTCACTTATATTTTACGATTTTAATGTAACTACGTTTCCGGACCAAATATGGCAGGCGCTGCAAAATAAAGGTATATAAAAAAAATATTACAAAACCATTACGCATTAAAATGCCTCATAAGTTATTGACCCTTCTCCGGTTACTTGTGGCCGGTTATATTTAGGGACTTATTTTATCAAAGGACACATTCATTTTAGTTTTTATTTACTTTAAAAATCACTAATGTAAATTAATTTCTTTATCGTATTAAACTTTGATTTAACTCTAAAAGCGCTCTCTTACAGCTGACCATACGAGAATTTTAGTAGAATTTTAGAGAGAAATTTAGTAGCTAAATAATCCGTAATACAAAAATGATAATTATATTAAAGTATTCGAGTTGCTGTTCAGTTAATTTAAAATTCCCATGAAAATAATTCGGATAGATTTTTTTTATAATATAAGGTGGCAAACGAGCAAGCGGCCACCTGAATCCACCGAAATGGAAAGCGACCGCTGCCCATAAACATCCGCAATTGCAGATGCGTTGCCTACCCTTAATTGACGGAGGAGGAATCCCCTTCCTATGCATCTCCTCCACAATCAAATCCACTTTTCCTTTCCATCCTTTCCTCTTAAGAAAAGGTTCATCAGACGAAACGCGGAATTGCTTCCACTTCACGCCTGTCTGTGTGGTCGTGGTATTACACCGGGCGAGACGGCCCATTCGTGCGAAGATGTTAAAGCGGGCTCTACCACTGTAAAATTAAGACATACTACGCAATCGTATTATCAATATTTAAATGTAATATTAGAAACTAATTTCCTATTACAAGGAAGGCGAAGAAGATTTTTTATTAAAGAAGGGGGTAAATGAGCAGCGGAAACACCGAGACAAGTTCATCGACGCCCAGGAACATCCGCAATACTAGAAGAACTGCATAAGGCCTGACCTTTGAGAAAGATCTAAGACCAAAAGTCTGTGTCAGATAAAATACAACAGTAATAATCTAGAGTTCTCATAACATTAAGAATCTAGGCAGTTAAGATAATCCTACATACGCAAGAAAATAAACACAAGAAATAATACTTTTTGCTCCCACAATACGTTTTGTGTTTAAAAAAAAACACCTTAATTCTGGAATTTCCTTTGTAGAAGTCTGATTACAAAAGCATATAGTTAAGACAAAAAGCGAATCGTTATTTAAGTTAAAGTGTTATTTTCGACTCAAAATACATCAAACTAACATCCATCCGCTAATTATTATAGTAAAAAACGTGAGCTTTGATCAAATCGTGAAAAAGCTACAAATTACATCATAAAAGTATAACGCTGGTCGTTCTTGATTATATCAAAACTGTCCGTTTCCACTGCCGAAACATTCACAGCATTGCTATCTCATATTTATCAAAGAGAATGAGAGAGACGAAGGAATATGCGATAGTAAAATTATCGTTATACTGCTTGTCAGTTGAAGCAGGGTAAAAAACTCATTGAGAAACATTAGATAATTCTTTCTGAAGTCATTTCAGTTATAGAGCCCGCTACAAACCTTCAGTTTTTTTGCGCAGTCTTAATTGAATAATCGAACTGTACAGTTAAAAGACTAGTTTTCAAGTTCAACATAATCTAAAGATGTTTACATTGATATTTTATATTTAGCATCGAAGATACGAATAAAATTAGAATTAGGATCCTTCAAGAAGCGAGCCTACAATTTCCTCAAAGGCCGGCAACGCATCTGTAGTTCCTCTGGTGTTACAGATGTCCATTGGCGTCGTTGACCACCTTGGTATTCAAGCCGCTAGTTTGCCCCCTTTTATTAAAAAAAAAAACACGATTTTAACATAATAACAAAGAATAAATCTAATTTTGTATGTCACGAATACTTTACGATCATCAGATTACCGCTATTATGTCAAGAATATGTTAATGTTAAAGTTTTATGATAATAAGTCTCAAGGAAGTTGATATGCAAAATAAAATTATAGTACAACGAAACCAACATCATAGATATATACATTTACTAGCTTTTGTCAGCGACTCCGACCGCATGTAATAAAAAAACAAAAGTGAGTAGTCTATGTGTTCTAGAGTATCTCTACATCTATGTCAAAATTCATCGAGGTCCGTTCAGCCGTTTAGGCTACAAACTCTAACAAACATCCATCCATCTAAACTTTCGCATTTATAATATTAGTAAAATCTATATCTATCAATGTAAGATATCATCAGAAACATATTTTTGAATTAACTTTTTTAATTAAAGCCCCTACACATTCGACTCGCTCTAGGTCATATAATTTCACGCCATTAAATCTAGAGGATATGTAAATTGCTTTGCAAAAATAGACGTGAGTAATACCCGTTAAATAATTAGTCATAATAATGTCTCACGAACGTTTACTATAAATAATTTAATTGCTCTGCAAGGGGCTAACATTTCAAGTCAAGAGTAGCAATTACACGAAATTTTAAGCAATAGCAACAAAGAAGTAAGACTATTGGACTCATGCAGATGAAACCCCACGGGAACAGCTAGTAGAAAATAAAATAAGAATAAAATCGAAAACATAAAGATAACCATAGAAAGTTTGTTAAACTACGTCTAAAACTATTGGTTAAGTTGAATAGTAATAAAAATTGTAATTTTATCATACTAATAATATAAATGTGAGAGTTTAGATGGATCGATAGACGTTTGTTAGAGTTTGTTAGCCTAAACGACTGAACGAATCTCGATGAAATTTGGCATAGACGTAGAGAATAGTCTGGAAGAACACATAAGCTACTAACTTTTGTTTTTTTGAACTCCACCCGGACGGATTTGCGCGCGAAAGCTAGTACAAAATAAATTGAACAAAACACTATCAAATACCTTTCATTTAATATGGAAACAAAAAGTTTAAAACAACATTCGAATAAACAAGCAGACATTTAAACACTAGAAGGTATCTGCAAGTTGATTTGTTACGTCTATCCTCAATAACAAATCAATGTGACACCTTTTCCTCTAAACGTACAAGTTAAAACATTGATAGAATATTATACAATTTACCGTCTAAAGTCATTGGAAATGCTAGACTAAACCTTAATGACAATCCGAGAAAAAATACCAAATGAATGACCCGTCGCTGATTTATCGGCAATTTGATGTACAGATCTATACCGTCATAGCTAAGCGACTGCTGTCTATAGATCTACAATCGCAGAAATTGCCTTAACTTTTATTGCCGGAGGAGGCGCGCAGAAAGAGAATACTTTCCCTTTGGACATGTTTATACGGCCCCTCCTCCGTCCAATCCACTTCACCTTACTATAATTTAATTATAAAGAAATATTGTTAAAATTAAGTCTCCAGCACCCACACTCGACAGATGAAATTATGAGTTGCTTCCCCTTGGCGTCTGTCTTACGTGTGGTCGTTGTATTGTACGGGGCCAGTCGACTCATTCTTGCAAAAGATGTTAGTCCGGGCCCTACCACAAAACTAGCTGATGCCCGGGACTCCGGCTACGCAATATTAAATTATAAACGTAGCTTATAATATACCCGTCTATATCAACTACCGTTCAGTGAAAGTCCGGTCGAAATAGGTCCCGCCGTTTCGGAGATTACCCGGAACAAACACGGCTTGCGGACAGACAAAAAATTTTTAAATGCGATTTTTGTTATCACCAAGGCAAACACATCCCGATTCCCGAAATCTGGAATTTTTCTTTTGACTAGCTTTCGCTCGCGACTTCGTTCGCGTTAAGACTACAAACTCTAGCAAACGTCCATGCATCCATAGAAACTTTTTCATTTATGATATTCCTATAAGTATGAAGTATGACAGTATGATTATTTTTTATAACAAAATGAAGTAAACATTCAGTTTGTAAACAAAACGTTTAATTCAAATGCGTTTTAAGCTACAAAAGATATTAATTATTTAATTAAATAAAACACTATTCATCTACTTTCTACCTAACCTCCTTCTGTCCTTAAATATACATTTTGAATAGTAAAACAATGATGGCATTACAACGAATTCAAAATGCTTTTTTATCTGTTCCAAACTATTTAAGACGGAAAAAATTATAACTCGACTCATGCAAGTATTCCATTCCTGTATACAGTAAGAGATCTCCTTACAATGACATTTAAAATCTTTTTACTCAAGGAAACATTAAGCAATTCACGTCAAAATAGATGGCGATCTTTCAGAACATTTGGCCGCAAAAAACTATCAAATCATTTCGTATTCAAGGAACATACAATACATTATTTACATAAAAATATCCTTGGCACATTCTAACTCGTTCTCGAACGATGTGTTTCTGTTATTAACAAGCAATAGTTATATTAAACAAATAATAAGAAACTACTTGAATCGGTGAAGACATCGAGCGACACCCACATGAAAGCCTAATAAAGCTATACATGCTCGATTCTGCCTCGCACAGCCGCGTTGTGGAACTGTCTATCACCGCCGGTAATTCCAAACCAATACGACTTATGGTCCTCCAATAAGCGAGTCTATCATTTCCTTAAAAACTGGCATCGCATCTGTCGTTCCTCTGGTGTTACGGATGTCCATAGTTGCCGCTCGTTTACCCCTTTTATTAAATTTGAAAATTCAACTGACATGTGGACTTTTAAATGAAAACTGTTCATTCTGTCAGTTGAACTGTATAGTTAAGTTTGGGCTACATAATACTCATAACTGAACCTTTCGACTGGTCAGTTAAAACTGACATAATTGTACCCATATAGAGGGTTTTACACTTCTGTTAGTTTAAATGATTACGTAGTTTTAGAAAACCCAAATGTTTTTCTTAGTCATACCAACATTTCAATTATTACTTCATAGCAGTACGAAAATACGATATCTAATCTTTTACTTTATGGGCACTTCTTAACAGCTTTTAAACTCAGATTTACATTTAAAGTAGCAAAAAACAGATGAAAACATGGCAATTACTTCGACATTCACATAAAACAATCACCACTTGGTTGTCCTTAAACGAATTAAAATTATCCCATCGGAATGTTTTCTTTTTTTTTAATTTTTCCCGTTCAATGGTTTCTCTGTAATTAGCATTAATAAAAATTTAAAACTCTTACTATCATAGCAAGCAAATAAATTGCCACCGTAATTAGTAAAAAGAGCAAAGCGACTACTGCCCAGACATCAGCACTTATAGATGTGTTGTGACCTTTAATCAACAGAGGACACAAAAAAAGAACATTTGCTCTAACTATACGTCCCCTGCCCCGGCAATTCCACTTTCCCTTCCCATCTCTATCTTGTACAAAAAGAGTACAAAAACAAGACTAAGATTAAACCCTCAACACGCACATTTATAAGATGTAATGCGGAATCGCTTTCACTTCGCCCTTGTCCTCTGTGGTTGATATTTCAACGAGTTGTTCGTACAAAAGATGCTATTCTCTACCACTGTTAATTTGTCTTATTAAATATTCCTTTAAAATAAACAATGCATTATGAATTCCAATTCATCGCAATAATAACTCGTATAAAATTAATCGACACACGTAACCACTAATGACATTTTAATAATAAAATGAGAAGTACATTATACTGATTACAGATATAAAATTCCATTACCTAAAAGCAATGGCGTAAAAACAGGAATACAAAAAGTTTTCTGCTTAACATTTTAAAAGAATAAAAAACACAAATGTTGTGGGTTCAGAAACAAGTTGTCGCGGAAATCTGGCAGGTCTGAAAACCAGATAAAACCTCATTTTATATTATGTCCTAAAGTTTGAAAACGAGAAAACATTATCACAATATATTTACGTTTCAATTACATCTGGTTAAAAAGCCCTTACCTTAAAAAATTGGATAGTGTTTCAAAACACAAAAACTTAAATATAATTCAACCCTTTTATACCGTGAGCGCCTGGAGGGATTTTTGACAAATACAATTAAAATATTATTATGCATAGGCTTGCCAAATGCGATCTATACGCTATACTCTGTACTATATATATACTTATTATTATAAAGATATAAAGATTTATATTTGTGTAAGTATTGAAATAACTAGAAAATTACTGGCCGATTTCAATTTTTTTTTTCATCATTAAAAAGCTACGTTATCAATGAGTAACATAGCCTATTTTTTTTTCTAATTTCACGTGTGCGACGTCGCCAGCAACAGTTAGTATATATTAAATTAATTTTAAGGAAACCATACATGAGTATACGCAACAGGATCCTACTATTCCTACCTGAGGAACTACAGATGCGTTGCCGGCCTTTCAGGAGACGGTCCGCACGCTTCCTGAATCACCCTGAGTATTGTTATATTCTCATGAAATAAAAATAACCGAAACGGTAAGTGTTTAATTCTGCAATAGCTAAATTAGTCACAGATCAATAAGCCAATAAGTAATAAACTTTACAAGAAATATGTAACAGTAAGCTTTAAAAACATTCGCAAATTTAAAAGTTCAATGCACTGTGTTTAAAAGAAACGAGAATGGAAGGTCTATTATTATTAGCATATACATTAACATAACAATTACACAACAAATGGTAACGAAAACATTTTTATTCTACCTTTACAGTATGGTGTTAATTATACAAACATTTGAAAAAACCTTCATTCAAACTTTAATGTAACCAAATTAACTATCGGACATTACAATGACCTTGACCACACAAAACGTAAGGTTAAAATTCAATGAACTTTAGAAAACGAAGCCATAATAAAGGACATGAAAGGATCACAGCGTAAAATGCAAAGTAACATAAAAGTATCTGATTCTTGCACAAATATATGCGTAGATATAACATATGAATAACATTATCTTTGTAAAAACAATATTATTTCTAAAAGTCTAGATAATTTCTTCCATCGTAATACGTTCAACTGTTCTTTCATTACAGTATTTAAATGTAAAAACCGCTTGTCACCTAATAAAAGTACTTTATTTAGGTGACAAGCGACTTTAACAAATGTGTGTAATTTCTCGCATGCGTCGAGAAAAATTAGCCATGGGCAACTTTTAACAGTATATTAACGAGAGAACTAAATGCCTAAACATCTAAACTAATAGAGGGAAAATTTACATTTTGTATATACTGAAATAACTCAAAAACTACTGGGTCTAATTCAAAAATTATTTCACCATTATAAAGCTACGTTATCGTTAAATGACATATGCTATATTTTTTAATTTCACGTGGATGAAATCACGAGCAACGGCTATCTAGCTGGCTATATATTAAAAAACAGGTTCCTTTAAATGACAAAAGACAGGAACAGAGTTCTATTTAAGTCTCTCGAACTATAATTATGTAGGCAATGTATTACACAGGTAAAATACGTCATCGGTATCGATTGCTGCATTACAAAACAGACAATACGTGCTCGCGATCATTATCGACGTAAATACGTGACGTGTAGCGTGTAGGACGATACCATAGCGGTCAATATTAAACGGACTAGACATTTGCCACTGCAACTTTTCCTTCCCGGTCGCAGATTCAAGGACAGACCCAAAACAAAGTAAGAAGCGTTAAAAGACATGAGCACTGCAAGCGAATAAATCAAGAACAGAGCTAAGTGGAAGTATAATTAAAGACTAACCCCAGACAAGTCTCAGCTATCTTTATCCAACTCCATGTGTGGTCGTACGAGTCACACACTGAGTAAGCTAACCAATTATGCTAAAGGCCTGTCCCACCACTGGCTCATAGAGACTCAGATAGCTTAAAAATGACGTCACTGTCAGATAAGGGAACAAAATCCGATATTTCCATCACATATTTTACACGCTTGATTGTTATCTGACAATTTAAAATTTGGTGGGATAGGGCAATCCAATCAAGCATATTAACATGTCTTGAATAAGGACAACTAAGGAGCGTCTGAAAATAATCGGTGTCAAATCGGAATAACTAACCGAGATAGTATTCGATTAGGTTAGTTTGTATATTGTTACATTGTATCAAATATTTTTTTAAAAGAACAGGGGGCGAACGAGCGGGAACGCTAAGGTGGTCAAGGACGCCTATGGACATCCGCATCACCAGAGGAACTACAAATGCGTTGTTATACAACACTTATAAGACTATTTATAGGTTTATAGTTTTGTTTACTTGAACATAGGTAATCTTCCACTAATTGCAAATACGGTACTGCAATAAAACGATCGGTCATTTAATTGTTAACTATTAAAGTTACCAATTAACCTCTAAAAAGAAACCTTCATAACATAGTATCGTTTAGATTATATCGGAAGTACATAAGTACTGGGACCATGGGTCACATGTATTATTATTCAGGACACGCAACATTCCGAAGGCAACGATTGGGGCCATTACCGACGCTCCTAGTTGAAATTCTATCCGAACGTCGAGTTATGAGGAAAATTAAAAAAAAAATCAACTATATATCTCAAGTTTAAAACTGTTTCTTAAGAGTTTTAACTTATTACTAAGAAGAACCCTGAGTGTAGATTCTTACAAGATCTACAATTCATGTGAGGTTTTTTGGTCCATGAGTGTCAATGACCGTTAAGGGTTAACTGGGAAAACGGCCATAAGTCGTTTAATATATTCCATATGAGTAGCAGTAACATTATGGTTTTTAACAATATTGATATGACCATAAACATCGAAATGATTGTTGCCCATAGAAATCTGTATTTGATGCATCTCCTAAGGATATTTCCAAAAAACGGATATTTCGCTTTTAGATGCATCCCTTACATTGACAAATCTACCTTCTCTTCCCACCTTGCTTACAGTCAACTATTTTAGTATAACAAATTTTGTAACAACTTTTATAAATAAATCTTTAAGGGCCTGTCCCGCCAAATTGTAAATATTCTAATAACAATCCAACTTGTAAAATATGTGATGGAAATATCGGATTCTGTTCTCTTATCTAACAGTGACGTCGTGAAGTTATCTGAGCCTCTATCAGCTAGTGGGACAAGCCCTAAATACTATAATTAAATTTCAAATCAAATATTAATTAACAATGAAGTTTATTGCATTTGTTATTTATTTATTTGCTGGTTATACAAGTTGTCTCAAACACCTGTTTATTATATTATCATATATTAACTATAACGTGATAGAATTAATTCTGTTATTGTTGGCTTTTCCAACGATCTTGTGGTTTGAAGATATCCTGCAATAAATAACTCTTCTTAGATAACATCATAATTAAATGTTATTTAAACGGGGATGACCCTTATTTAGAGATCTAGAATGTAACGAATGTTTTTCCACTAGATTTCTTTAAAATGTAACATTATTTTTATTTCTACATAATTCGTGACTTCGTCCGGGTGAAATTAAAAAATATAGCCTATGTCACTTACAACGTAGCTTTTTAATGGTAAAAGATTTTTTTAAATCGGCCCAGTAGTTTTTGAGTTATTATAATACATACAAAACTACAAATCTTTTATCTTTATAATATTAGTATAGACATGGCGAAACGCTCGGTTGGAACCAAGATGATTATAGACGCCCATTCGCAACACCAAAGGAACTGCGAATGAGTTACCGATCTTTTTTAAAAGGGTAAACATTCTTAAAAAAGTAATCTTTTCCTATAATAATTTAACAAAAAAACTTAATTCTTTGTCTTATTTTAAACAGTATGTACAATCTGGTCTAACGGAAAAGTACTAATTTTAGTTTTTTAACACCTAATTTGAATTGCAAAACTAAACATAAAGTTCAAAAACCCAGTACATGGAATAAACAGAAATATTCTTACTGGAAAACATTTTTTACATTTTACATTTTTTACAAAACAAGTTTTATCTGAACCCTTTCTTGTCTGTTTGGTAAAAAGTTACAATTATAAAAAATGTACACATACGGGTATAAATACTTTTACGTTTTTCAATTAAAAAAAAAAACACAACCCGGAAATACCAAAAAAAAATCGATTAATTTGCAGAAGATTAACTCACCACGGAAGTTCGCTTAACAATTTGAATCTTACCTGAAAAACAAACATAATATTATATTATTTGCACACTTAATTAGTCAAATATTTGAATATACTCAAATCAAACTATCGAATTAAAAGATAAATTACCAATTTCCTTAAACATTTTATTATAATATAATTAAACGATTATGTTAAGCTAAAACTACTAAAATATTTCTCCTTTTTTTCTGAGCAGGAAATCTTCAAAAAATACCATGTCTTCTATAAGACAGACTTACCTATATGGGATGCTGCCAACCTCTATTGGAATGGGAGGGTTCCAGGATCTCTAGACGCACCGAAACCAGCGCTTAAACGGATTATTCCTAACCGTCTGTCCCCACATGGGAACAGATGACAACAAAAAATTTTATCCGTCCCACCTTTTACGTCGAGGGGACGGTTGGAACTTATTTTATTTCATAACTCTTCCATCTGTCATCTTATTGATGATAGTGGGACTAAAAAGTGGGACGGATGAAACTTTTGACTCTCAAGTGGGGACAGAGCGGTGTGACGCGTGGGAATAATCTTAAACTTTCCAGGAGAAACAATTTTATTATACATTCAAAGATATCGACAAACGCTAGTGAAAAAGGATCTTAAATTGCGGCCACAAACATTTCGAATATCTACATATTTTCTGTAAATAATTATGGAATAAAACGCCTGAAGTTGATCTTCTTGGTAAATTATTAAAACAAGTTAAAACCCGGATACGTTTGTTGTTTAACAGAAATAGCCATTCCAATCTCATTTCACTTCACGAATACACCAGTGCTGTTGTCGTTGTTACCATTCAGTTAAATTTCAAGGTCAGTCCTGATAAAAAAATAATAATTTACACGGAAACAAACTTAATATTGTATGGTAAAGGGCATGCAAAAATATAGCAAAAACATGTCTTATTTCTTACTAGCGTTTGCGAATTTCGTCCACACAGATTAAAAATCTAGTAACAAATATGGACTAATAAAGTAAACGTTTGGATGGATGTTTGTAGTTAGGAAACTCTAGAAAGGCGGATCGCATCTACAAAAATAAATATGCCTTCGTTTTACACAGCAACGCTAGTCATACTAATATTATAATGCAAATATTTAGATGGATGTATATTACAAAACGGCTAAACGAATCTCGATGAAAATTGGCTTCGGTATAGAACAGTCTGGAAGACCAAACAAACTAAGTTAGCCTTAGAGCGGGTGAAACCTTTGACTAAACTATCGCACAATTGTTGTGCGATTGTCGATTGTTTCGCTACTCAACTGTTTAGTTGCACAACTAAAAATCAAGTCGTGTGCTCACTTCCATATAGTGATCTTAGTTTATCAGCGCGGAGGAAGTCGCAGGCTACACCTAGCATATTGCAGAAGCACTGTACAGAAGTATTAATCCAAATATATTTAACAAAGGATAAGCATGACTATACCCTTCATATTATAACTTACTCTAAATGGTAACATCGAATAGAGGACAATTAACTCCTCTATTCTTGTATGGCCCGTGATTACATCTGGCAAGGCATTGTCTATGGAAATGACAATTGATTGTCTGTAATCATATAGTCAGACAAACTTATCTGGCCCAGGTAAAAGGTAATGCTACCATAATTAGTGTCAGATAATATAAACAACTATCTAGGCATAGCAAATGATATAATACGGAAAGAATCTTGTAACACTCTTGACAATAACATGTAGTAATTTAGTATAGTTAACCGGGTCGTCACAATTCATCTTTCTATAACATCAACGGATAGGATCTAGGTTATTATACTCCATTAGACATCTCGGATAAACCGAGACCGTGAAATTAACACTTATTCTGCGGTCATAAATTGTTGCATTAATGAAATAATTATAACAATTTTCCATTCAATTGTAAACAATGCTATTAAAATGTGTATCAGACCATACGTAAGTATTTTAACGCTGAATACTGATACGAATATTGAACTACGGTTTGTAAGTCCTTACAAACGTCTTTTCTTGCTATTTGTAATTAAAACAGGCTGTTAAATATTTAAAAAAGTACGCGTTCTATATTTCAGGCTGCTGTAATCAGAGTTCAAGTTGCTATTTACCTCAAAATTTGGAGACTGCACCAAAAGAATATTTAAATGTCGTTTCAGTATACGGCCGTTAGATTATCAAAACCGTAAAAACTAAAGGTTATCATCGGCTTAGAAAAAGAATGTCATTTTTTCAGTTTTTGGGCAAAATGTGCTAATTCGTGTAAAATTTATTACAATTTTTTCGTATTAAGTAACCTCGTACATCGAATCGATGGCATTGAGTGTGTTAAAGTCCACGAACACAATACTATCTACCAACGTAAGAAAAACAGAGTACAAAAATGCGATTTTTTTCCACCAGTACGTAAAACAACAATTTGACATTTGTCTAAAACTGCTCGCTAAGGTCATACAATATTATAACGACAAACTGAGACGTATTTAAATACTAGCTTTCGCCCGCGACTCCGTTCGCGTGGAGTTAAAAAAAAAATTAGTAGCCTATGTGTTCTTCCAGACTATCCTCTACGTCTGTGCCAAATTTCATGGAGATCCTTTCAGCCGTTTAGGCTACAAACTAACAAACATCCATCCATCTAAACTTTCGCATTTATAATATTAGTAAGAAGTAAGATAAGATATTATTTACTAGCTGTTGCCCGCGACTACGTCCACGCAATATTAAGATAAAACAATAGCCTATAATATGTCTGTCTATGTCAGCTACCCTTCAGTGAAAGTTCGGTCAAAATCGGCTTACCCGGAACAAATGCGACTTAAGGACAGACAGACAATAAAAAAATCTACTTTCGATATCAGCAACGCAAGTACATCTTCCCGAAATCTGTAATTTTCTTTTGATATTATAAACAGACACTCCAATTTTATAGTATCATAGATTTAATTGACTGATTTAATATTTGTTATTTGCAAATATTAATATTTATTTTAGCTGTTTATCAAGTTTAATTACGACTTATTATTGTATTAAAAATACTGTGAACGGCAACTGATCATCAGTAGTTTTTTATTGTGTTCAAATTTTAAGAAAAAATAACTCAAACGCAGACCTGAGCAACCGAAGTAACGCAGTATTTCCCCTCAATTTTCTAATCACCTAATGACCAAAGATAAAAAGTTTCCAGTTTTTTGATGGTTAAGTTTACATTTTGACGTCATCGTTTTGTGCAAAAATTCTAACCGCATCACAATAACTTCCGCTCCGAATAACGCAAAAAAAACTGTAATGTCATAGTTATTTAAGACTGAAAATCTGGAATTTTCCTTCGTTAACAGATATTTATTTCAAGTTCAAAATAGTTTACAAACTTATCAACTAACATACGATAAAGTTACAACATTTTTTGAAAATACAAATGAAATCATAGTGATAAAATAATATTAGTAATTCCGATATCTTATCAATAGCTTATTCATTTGCAACAATTATCTTTTTTTTTTATAACAGAAACAAACAGCGGATTGTCTAATGGTATTTGTACCTTACGCTCAGGACATCCACGACGCCATGAAACTGCGTTATAACGGCGTTTAAGGGAGCCTACGAATTTATCTAGAAAGACCCGAGGAACATTTTAAAACTTCTTTCATCTAGAGTGTTTTTCTTTATTACGAGTATAGAAGATGAACCCAAAGCGTTTCATTTTTAAAGTCGATATTTATCATATTAACAAACAAAATTGACTTCGAACTTGTCTCGTTACTAGCTTCCGCCCGAGACTCCGTCCGCGTGGAATTAAAAAAAAATTAAGTAGCCTCTACATCTATGCCAAATAACACCGAGATCCGTTTAGCAGTTTAGTCCACAAACTCTTACACACATCCTTCCATCTAAACTTTCGCATTTATAATATTAGCAAGAAGTAAGGTATACCATCTGAGAGACAGGAATACAATTACTACAAACTTTCAGAAGTATCTTCTCAAGTTAAGCTAATAAAGATATATGTGTGAGAAAAGGCTATATAAATGCAAAAATAAAGCGTTCAAGAGAAAGAATCAAAACATTTAACATTTGTTCTATTGGCATTATTATGATGCCAATATTTTATAACGGAAATTTCACTTGCAAATTATATCAAGTTTCATAAGATCGATGCAATAGATAATGACAAAGAGCATAAAAACGTCACACCCGTGACACTTGTACTGACATATTGTTCTCTCTGTTTTTTCTTTAGGGATGAGGAGGATAACAATATTCGAAACCCAAGGTCACTCGTTTGCGGTTGGTGTTAATTTGGAATGAATGACTTGTAACGGACCTTACATTGATTAATAGTTCCAATAAATGTTATGAATCGTCTAGGCAATTAACTATCCCGTTATGTCTCATGCGAAATGAACACTTTACTCTTGTAAATACGAACACATTTTTTCTCATTTTCATTGATATATGATATAATCGAGGGGAAGAGTACCAGAGGCCGCCTTAAGCACTGGACGGACCAGATATGCAACACAATCTCATCATCCACTTGCCCTTATCCCTTATAGGGTCGGTCGGGAGGGTCGGCACAGTATGTGCTGCTCTTCCATACATCTCTATCAGCCGTCATATCTGAATCCACTCCTTTCTTAAGCATATCCTCTTTCACACAATCCATCCACACTTTCTTCGGTCTTCCTCTTCCTATATGCAACACAATCTGCATTCATATAATACCATCGTCGCAGAGAATCACACAGAGTGGTGAAACACCCTACGAGAGACGGTCAAGAAGAGAGGTTGCCTCAGAAATGAGGAAACAATGTCTAGTGAGCTAGTGAGAGAGTAGTACTAAAGGACTAGGATAAATTGCCGGCGGATTCCGCCCAAATATAATTCAGGTGTCAAAAGGTGAATTATTTATAAAGCTAGCGCATATCTTTTGACGTCATTTAGTACTATATGGGCCATGTGCTACTTTATTGTAAACAAAGACAGCTCTTACTCTTCCCAACGTAAGTGTTGTTATAAAAGATTGAAGTATCGTTGACCAAATCAACCGTGACAAGTTCGCTACATGTCAAAGAAAAAGCTGTAGTTAAATTTAGGTTGAGATTATCTTTAACTGTCTACTTTTCGGTATTCCAGTTACACTCTTTAACGGTTCATAGTTCAACGATCTATCAAAAACTATTAATAAATACACTGTCAACATTAATAATTCATCTTCCTAAGATAGGTTTACTTAAATGTTTATTATTATTTTTTAGTTGCAGCTTAATTTTCCTCAACTTCGCGAATAGTTAGTTAGCTATTTTATTATTATTTACAACTTTGTATAGTTATTTTTTCATCTTTAGCGATAGATGAGACACTTTTCTTTAAGATATTTATCATCATGTCCCCTGCCCTATCCTACTCCCGTAGGGTCGGCGCACCTGGTTTTCGTCCTCCAAATAACTCTATCATCCGTCATCTCAGTCATCACTCCCTTCTTGATCATGTCTCCTTTCACGCAACCTAGGAGATGGATGGCATCTCCTAGGTCTACCTCTTGCGATGTTGGCGACGACCGTGGTGTTTTAGTCGGTACTCTAGGTCCCAATGAACCGAAACAGGCGTAGGCATTTCCCCACGTAAAAAAAGGTCTACCTCTACCGGTGTACATCCACTTTCCTTTAAGACACTCTTTTAAATTTGAGAAGAAAGTGATTTACTGGGAGTATAATATTAATCAGATCGTAACGATGTTTTCGTTACGAACAAATTAAAACCGACAGTTAAGTTAAACTTAGCTACTATCGAAATCTTGACTTTATTACAATCACGTTCAACAATCACAAGATAATCATGTTGTAAAGACATTTGCAAACATTTATATATAAATAAGATCTTATTAAGGAAGAACAAAATCATACGGAAGTCTTGTTACGATTATCAATAAAATATCGCAAATACAATGTTGACATTCTCAAATTTCAATATCATTAAATATAATGTAGGTATATCACAACAAATAAAGGGAGTAAGCAGATAAAAAAAAACATACAGACGAATTGAGTACCTCCTTCTTTTGGGAAGTCGGTCGAAAATAAATGCAACAGATGTAAGGGGCATTGGTACATACAAATTAACATTTGCAAATTTAAATGTACCGAAAATCTTAAGGAGACTAGAACACATATAATTATTGCATATGAGTACATCCGTGTGGAATTAAAAAACAAAACTAAGTAGCCTATGTTTTCGGACTTTGCTCTACATCTATGCTAAATTTCACTAAATCTGTTCAGCAGTTTAAGCCACAAACTCTAATAAACATCCATCTAAACTTTTACATTTATAACATTAGTAAGATTATCTGAATTATTATTAATTATTATGGGGACCTAAACCAGAAAGTGTTAAGATTGAATGTCATCCGCATTACAAAGGAAGAGGAAGACCGAAGAAAGTATGGATGGATTGTGTGAAAGAGGATATGCTTAAGAAAGAAGTGGATTCAGATATGACGGCTGATAGAGATGTATGGAAGAGCAGCACATACTGTGCCGACCCTCCGTAAGGGATAAGGGCAAGTGGATGATGAGTAAGACTATCTGAAAGGAATATTCAAAATTACCTGAAATCAATATGAACGTTGTAAATCATTGACATATAATAAAATAATCATTACATTAAAAAAAAATAGTTCCGTCTGTTCGCTTGATTACGAATAGGCTTATTTTTGCAAAAACAACATTATTTAAAAAAAAATATTTGTCAAAATCGGTCCTCTAGGGACGGAGTTATGCCGCTACACACAAAAAAAAATAAAACATCCACTATACCACATATTTAAGTAATTTTTTATTAATATAGTGCTGCAAGCGCAGTTATTTTACAAGTTTTACGACCTTTGGATTTTTTTGATATATTAAACCAATTTTTGCTTAATGAGTTCGCACTGCCTTGCATTGTCTCAATTTTATCAGAGAGAGAAAGAGAGAGATGTTTAAATCATTATCAGAACTGCATCACAAGTACCTTATAAAAGTAGTTCGTTTTATTACAATTACAAATCAAATACTATACAAATCGAGAAAACATAATTTTAGAATTTTGCCATAAAAAATAGTTTTATTAAACTGTAAGGAATTCACTTAAAATAATAGTCTGATAATTTATTATCTTTAAACAGATTTATATTGAAGGCCTTTTTCAAAAATTATATTTACAAATTTGTTTAGTTACATTTACAAATATATTTTAGCATAAATCTCAAACATATGAGTAAGTGAGATCTTTCGAACATACGTTTCCATTGCCGAAACACTTCTATAAAAATATATTGCTATCCTTGTCACTCTCCTTGAAGAAACTTAGACAATAAGATATTATTATATGGCTCTTTCAACTGCGGAGATACACTAGGAACTTAAAAAGGTAACTAACGGTCATAATAATTCGTCCATAATGAGACCGCTGTCCATAAACATATGCGTTTGCCAATGTATTGCCTTTAAAAATAGAAGGAGACGTATAAAAGATGTTTGTTATAGGTCTGTAGTGGATTTGACATGGGGACACATTCCTAGCCCATGCCATCTCTTCCTATCCTTTCCTTACTAAGGATGGGAAGGATTGAGGACTAGAATAAGGCATTCAACAAACTTCCATTTTACGCTTGCCCTTTGTTACATGAGGCAAGTCGGATAGTGTGAATGATTTTATTGCTAGCTTAACCACTCTTGTTTTACCTAATTTACCATGTGACAAAATTGTGCATAACAGTCGCGGCAGTTTTCATTACAAAAATGATCAAATATTGGTAATTTTAGTCTTGGTTCCGGTAAGGATTTACCTGTTTCGTTTAAGATTTTTATGCGCATTTGCATTGCTAACATTTATGAGTAATCTGCAATTATACTTAGTATTTGGGACTCAGAGGAAACTCTAAACCTTGGCTTGTTTTTACATTGTGCTAAACAACATTGAACTTAAGATTATCTACATTTTATGTATGTAGAAGATATTTCCATATTTATTTACAAGCCTATAATCTTTTTTTTTATAACATAAGGTGGCAAACGAGCAAGCGGCCACCTGAATCCGCCAAAATGGCGAAGCGACCGCTGCCCACAGACATCCACAATTGCAGATGCGTTGCCTAACCTTATCCAACAGAGGAGGAGACGCACATAAAGAGGATATCTCCCCTTCCTATGTATCTCCTCCTCCGTTAAATCTACTTCCTTTTCCCATCCTCTCCTTATAAGAAAAGGGTGGTATAGAGAAAGGGACTTAAATTAGGCCTCCGGCACCACACTCAGCAGACGAAACACGGAATTGCTTCCATTTCACGCCTGTCTTCTGTGTGGTCGTGGCAATCTACAAGAAAAATGTCAATATATTACATTTTATGTAAGATACAATAAGAGTGAAACTGATTATTAATGCACGTAAAGTCAAGGTAAGAAACAAACAAAATAGTTCAAAATAATTTAATACATCTTCCTGGAACATTTAATACATCCCGGAACACATAACAGTGGTAGAACCCGCTTTAACATCTTCGAATAGGTCAGCTCGCCCGGTGTAATACCACGACCACTCAGAAAATGGGCGTCAAGTGAAAGCAATTCCGCGTTTCGTTTGATGAGTGTGGTGCCGGAGGCCTAATTTTAGTCCCTTTCCCTTTCCACCCTTTTCTTAAGAGAAAAGGATGGGATGGAAAAGTGGATTTGACTGTGTAGGAGACGCATAGGAAGGCGATTCCTCCTCCGTCAATTAAGGGTAGTCAACGCATCTACAATTGCTGATGATTATGGGCAGCGGTCGCTTTCCATTTCGGTGGATTTAGGTGGCCGCTTGCTCGTCCTTATGTTATAAAAAAAAACACTGTCCAAAAATGAATTATACTTTGTTTTCCAGTTCTCAACTTATTTAAATTTCAATAAAGAATGTTTTATCAAACTATTAAATTACACTATGCCATTTTGTTACAATAAAAAAAAAATTACAACTATCGCTCGATTCAACACAATATCAAATTCCACTATAATAAGTCAGAAATCATTATCATTTCAATTAGAACAATAATTGCATAAGAATTACTAATCGTATGCACTTTATTTATTTTTCATCATCATTTTAAAACGTAATTATCGCAAACGATCAAAACTAGTTTCACAGACATTGAATTACGTTCCGTTTCAATCGACATTCATAATACAATTGCTTTAACGCAAAGCACGTTAAAACTTGAAAAAAATAATAAAAAAAAATTATATTTTTGAAATCGAATATGATATTCAAATATATTGGATTAGTTTATGTTGTACTTGTACGGTAAAGAAAGGTCACGGTGAGTGTCATGCGGTGCGTAGCGATTTGTTCGAGTAAATAAAACATGAGTCGACTCTCCTCACGGCAACAGTGGCGGCTAAGGAGAGGTCCTGATCGTGCTTACGAGCTCTAAAGTGCTAGTGTTGTGGTATTACATGTGCCGTGTTAACAAGGATTATTATTAAATTATCAAAATGTAAGTAATTTTAATTCTTTAAAAAAATAACGGAACCAATAAATAAAATAATGCGATAAAATTCCAATAATAAAATTAAAAACAATTTTTTAACCGTAATGCAATTTACGAAAACTGAAAAATTATGAACTTGCGATATAAATAGAGAAAAAAAAAATATATAAAAAACCGACAAAACGCATAAATATTTAAAATGTGATACAATAATTACAAATGTCTTAAATTATTAATAATGCATTTGTAGCACAGCAATTATATTAAAAAACGTTATTAAACAGTAAACTATAACTATTACTGATACATACTTGTAAGAAATCTATTTTCATTATCAATTATTATTATTATTATTAAAAGATATCTTTTATATAATTTAAAGTGAGGGGAATTTTTAAAATCGAGTAATAAATATTATATTGGAAAAACAATTTATAAATCGGTCTATTCTTTTTATTCATTACATATATAAACAATTCTGTCCATTTCAATGCAATGCAAAAGTTTAAATTCGAAATAATAGTAACAATTCTACGTCACAGTGCATGCAAAAAGATGAAACTAGTATTATCTTCCTCAAATCCTTCTTCCCAAGTTTAAATCTGTCTAAAATAATCTAAGTTGAGTTATCTATACTATTATAATAAAGCGTAAACACACACTTCTTTGTTGCCTAAGATGTCAGCAATTACAGCATATTTTTGAATAGTTCTTTTTTTAATAAAAAGCCCACACTTACGTCACGCTTTAGGCTATATATTTTCACGCCATTAAACTTAGAGGGTAAATATTTTGGATAAAAACCCTAATGTGGGAGAGACCATAAGTTGTTGCCAACATCAAGGAAGGAAGGTTGCCAAGGTTTGTCATGTCATGTCATGTCATTTTGACATTTGCTATTAATAATTTGACAATAACATTTGAACATAAAATTTTCATAATTTCATGCGGATAAAGCCGCATGGGAACAGCTAGTAATAAATAAAGCATAAAACCTTCCAAAACCTGACATTATGAAAACAATTACGTAATAATTAAATACTATTACACTGCTTTTCTCACATTATTCCATCAATTAGCTTTAGCCTGCAAAGCGCGGAATAAAAAAAACTTTTGATCAGTCAAATCTTAACACCTACTCAATAATACGAAAATGCGATAAAAATAACACTCAACTTATACAGGATGTCTCGTAATAAGTAGATAATACTGAAACACCTTTAGTACAATCGTCAAGGGCTCGGAGAAAAGTAAAATAAATTCAACAGGGTTGGCAAAAAAATTCAAATTTAAAATCTATACGTTTTTGGTGCAATAAGTACAGTCTATAAAATGATATAATACATGTCTGTTCCTTAAGTAAATATTAAGTTACAACAATTAAAACGCAAACTAAAATCGGGCCAAAAGAATTTTCCCATTGGGCCGTTTGAATCTATGGATTTAACAGAAACAAACAACCATAGACTACTATGAGAATCAATTAGATTATGTCTGAGAGCAACTGTTTAAATTACCTTTAAGTAAATTAAAACTAAATCATCCCGAAACAGTACAATATCCTGCGATTACTCTCCGAAGGATAATTTATTTATAGTAATTATTCGCGTGTGTTTAAACAACATTGTTGGATGCGCTAACACGCATTTTATGAATTAAATCCACTAAATAGACGTAACTTCCTTACCTCAAGGACTATGTCTTTACCGGTGGAGCAAGCTCAAGCTTTACGTCCTAAAAGACATAACGTCTATTTTCTCTAACAATTGTTGCATTTACGTTAATATAACTCTTTCCTCTTATCTTATTGTGCCTTACAAACGGGTGCCGGGTACCCTTGAACTACGAATGCACCGGAGGGCATAATATTGTAAATTGAGGGGAAATGGTACTTACAAGCTCGATGATTTGCTTCACCTCCTGCAGGTGTCTGGTCTCAGTCAGTATCAATCGAGTCAAAGTCTGGTTCTGTCAATATATAGGCCCAGCGATGCTGCCTGAAAATGCAGCCGGGTGCACCGTAAGGATTTCGAACGCGAAACCGAATTTTGCGACCCCGTTGGCTACCGACATTGACACGACCGTTGTGTCCCCGCGTTGTACAAGCAAATACTTTTAACTTTAATCCGCCTTCTCTCTTTTGAGGTCTCATTACGAATATTTGTGATAACGTTTTCATAACATCATCAACAAAATTTGTATTAGATTTGGGTAGATTTCCTATCGGACATAAAGTCAGAACAATAAATCTCATACTGATAAGTTCTTGAAACTATTACGATTCCAGATTGACCCTCTGTTCTTTATTAACTTAACCCAAAGTAATAACGTTCCCTTATGATTTTATCCTGGTGTTTTTATAATGTACAATTCTATTATGTAATTTACAACCGCAATATTGATTTTTCTTTTGTAAAAAAAAAAATATTTACATTTGTAAACAAAAACTAAAATTAATTACATGAATCATTTGTCTATACTAAATAAAATTTGCACATGACTGTATTACTCTAATACGGAAGTAACGAGAAATTTTAAAATATGCAATTTTTTATAGTATATTAGGAAACATGCAATTCTTTATAGTATATTAGACAAAGGTAAAAACTCCTGTGAAAATAAACATAGCTAAAAGTATAAAAACAGACGTTTTTTCAATTCCCAACTTAGAAAAAGGTAACTGCATTTCAGCGAACAAACACCCAATCTTAACACAGGTTTGAAAATGCTAAACAATAACAAAGTTTCTCTATACTAAATTAAATCTATTATAAAGAGGAAAACTAAAAATTGATATATACATTCAAATCCCATTCATATACATAAAGTAATACGCTTTATGGTATTTTAATTTTCTATAATATTTACTTCTATACTTATATTATAAAGAGGAAAGATTCGAATTTTTTATTGTAATGGAATAACTCAAAAACTACTGGGCCGATGTCAAACATTCACCATTTAAAAGTTGTTATTGAGTAACATAGGCTATGTTTTATATTATTTTTTAATTTCACGCATACGGAGTCGCGGGCGAAAGCTAGTCTTTTATAAGGTAGTACAAACTAGCGATAGATAACATGAGCGATGTCATGAAACTACTTGATATCTTAATAAGTCAATTAAATTTCTTTAAAATAGACAATTGTCTGGAAACGTTTCCACTATATTTTGTCTAAATAAGATAGATTAGTTTGATAAATGACGCATATAAAGTATCGAATTAATTTGTATGAAAGCAAATGCCGTACTTAATAGACAGGTACCGTAGTGACGAAACAAACACGCATAGCGAACAATTTTGACCTATCGAAATTCGATTTAAATAATTATCGAACTCAACTAAAATTATTATTTTCTTATTAACTAATTTAGAGGACAAGTCTAGTATTGATTATAGTGTAGAGAATTTAGCGATGACAGAAATAATATCGAAATCCAATTCGATTACGTACGGCTGTACTAGTAATAAACATTTATTTACTCTCATTATTTGTTATGGTCATTATCAATTTCAGAAAACACTGTTTTTTATTTTATTACATAAGTTATAACTATAAATCTAACGATTCCAACTTCTATAAGAATAAAAATCGAAAATCGATAAGATTCATGACTGATTTTACACAACTCATCCCTACTGAATTTAAAATGAATTGTCAAACTAATCTAAATTATTTAGACAAACTATAACAGCTCTACGAATACAACATTACAATCCACGATCGCCAAGGATTTTAACTACACTGACGCATTCTGGTATTTCCCACAACTTTCATCCCACTTAAAACGCGTGTTGATTTAATTAACGTAAAGGACATTAAAACAACTCCAAGAAGGTCTTTTAATATCATGTCTACGTTAGAGTTTTTCTCTTTAAGCCTCGGTGGCTTATAGGTTATGCATCTGACATATAACAGATCTTGGGTTCGATCTTGTACCATTGTGCTTTTCCAATTTCATATGTACATTTATACTAACAACTTTTCTTCATAATATTAGTATAGATTTAGTATAAGAGCGTCGGTGGCTCAGGGGTTTAAGCACTTGACTTGTAATCTACAGATCTTGGGTTCGAATCCCGCCATGTACCAATGTGATTTTCGATTTTTCGTACGGACATAATTTACCCGACGTTCTTACGGTGAAGGAAAACTTCGTGATGCCTGCACATATCGGCGAAGAAATTCAAAGATATGTGTGAAGTCAACCAACCCGCAGTGGGCCAGCGTGGTTGACTATGGCCTAGTCACCCCTTATTAGGGTAGGCTCCGAGCCCCTCGGTGGGGACGTATAGTGGGCTGGTGATGATAGAGTATAGATTTGTATCAATAAATCTATATAAAACATATCGTTTGTATACTTGTATTGTACAATAGATGCACCTTTCTAAAGTTCTACAATGTTTTAATAACTTTTAGAGGATTTTTCGAGAACAGTATTGTTTTGTCTGAAAAAGTTTATGAAAGAAAACAAAAAGTTCTTCATTGTGATAAGAAATTTTCCGTACACGTCACTTTACTTATATAATTGTAATTTATTAAATAATTAAATATTCATACCACAAATATTACATATTCATACAATAGAATAAAATTATCTATTTACATTTCTTAGAACAAAATATCTTATTGCAATATTAGGAATTTTACTAACACTAACATTATAAATGCGAAAGTTTCGATGGATGGATGTTTGAGTTTGTAGCCTGAACTGCCTAACGGACGTCAATGTTTAGCATAGATGTAGAAGATAATCTGGAAGAACACATAGGCTACTTTTGATCCCGGAAATACTTAAGGTACCCGGGGAAACTATTAAATTGTTTTTTTTTCATGTTTCTCGATAATTCTGCAACGGTTTAACATATCTAAATAAAATTTGGTACAAAAACAAAACAAATCTTTGTGGAACACATAGGATACAGTTCATCCTCGAAATATGTCAGGTTAGCGAGTTATACGTTGTTTTTTGTTTTTCATAGTTCGTATGTTTTTTTACTGCGCGGACGAAGTCGCGGGCAACAGCTTTTCTATACTAATATTAAAAATTTCCCTGTTGTTTTGTATGTATTCGATTCACGTAAACACTACTGGGCTGATTTAAAAAAATATTTCACCGCTAGAAAGGTAATTTATCTTTGAGTAACATATGCATATTAGTACATTTCACGTGGACAAAGTCGCTAGCAACAGCTAGTATGTAATAAATACGCCAAAAAAATAGGTTAGGTTTTTAACCAAAAACTTCTTTACTATATAGTTTTATTACTCCGGCATAATGCGAATACTTTATAGACATGAACATAGAGTTGGGCGTGAGACGCATCCGTCTCGTTACGAGAGCCAAGCATTGGAAAATTATCCATCGTAAACACTAATATCAGTATTCAGAGACATGCACCAAGAAGTATTAAGCTTGGTTTCCATTGTACATCATTCCGCGGACCCGTACAAGGGAGAACGAAAATATTCTCGTTCACAATGTTAACGAAACCAATGTCCCTCCGCACAATGACGTATGAAAACCCAGCGCTACGTAATAAAATGCTGCAATGCGTGAGCTCTGTGCGCATCTACACAACCGTAGATATCGTTTAAATGACAATATTTAAAAAAATAAGGCGAAGTAGATCAAATCTAGTCTTCTTTAGCTCTTATGTTTTCTTCAAATTTGTACAGAATAATCTTACCAATAACCCCTTCTATGTGGCAACTATCCTCCATCCGTCACTCCCAATATGGCCGTCGTGTAATCGACCCAATACCCTTATTTCTGACATCTGGCTACTGTCTGATTATTAATATAACAAGTAGAATTCAGATATTTTAAAACCATGTCATAAATCTGTACTATTATAATAAAGCGTAAACACACACTTCTTTGTTGCCAAAGATGTCAGCAATTACAGCATATTTTTGAATAATTCTTTTTTTAATAAAAAGCCCTACACTTACATCAAGTTTTAGGCTATATATTTTCACGCCTTCACGCCAAAACCCTAATGTGGGAAAGAGACCATAAGTTGCTGCCAACATCAAGGAAGCAAGATTGCCAAGTTTTGTCATGTCATGTCATTTCGACATTTGCTATTGATAATTTGACACATGTAAACAATAAAATGAGATTGTCATAATTTTATGCGGATGAAGCCACTCAGGAACAGCTAGTATTTAAATAATGTGTTGGGTCACAATTACAAAGTGTATTGTTGTTATTTTAAATAAATGGTATTGATTTATAGCACAGACTGAATTACCTTCAAGAATACAGGATACATCCAAATAGTTAAAAATCTAAACAATCATGTAGATTTCTTTATGTTTTTTGTAACCATATTACTAATTTGTATGTTAATGTGAATTTGCAAAAAATATTGCCATACGTGCTTGTTAGATTCAAACACTTATTTATATTCTGTTTGTAAATCCTGGGGATGGTCAAAGAGACATTGTGCAGTATATCCTTAACTAAGTTACGTGACTAGACCTGTAATTAATCTTCTTTGAAGTTCATGAGATCATTACGTTTAACTTAAAATTTACCTCATATCAATTCTATTTAATCTACTACCTTAAGTGTAATTTAACATTATGTAATGTACAAGTTAAGTCAAACGATGTCCCTTTATTTCAAATATTAATAAATGTAATAAACAGGAAGTCCTCGTTTACCCATTTTATTGTTTTATTAAAAATAACAAATAACCTTATCGTATTGGTTACTAGCTTTCGCCCGGGACTCCATCTGCGTGAAATTACAAAAGAAAGTGAGCGCAAAAACACATTATTCTTTCTTCCAGATTATCTTCTTCATCTATGCTAAATATCATCGACATCCATTCAGCAGTTTAGGATATATAAAGTTTTTAATTAAGAAGTAAGATTAACACTTGTTATTGTTTTATTAAATTTTGATTTCTCTAATTTCAGATGAGGTATCCAAATGCAGCACTACCAACGATATGGCTACTGCTAACTATCGTTTTACCAACAAGAACACAGAACGCAAATCCAGTTTCTTCATTCATGCAATTTCTAAGAGAAGGCACAAACCATCTTGACAGTGAACCACCCGACCAAAATAATATGCTAACAGAATATGACTTCATAGTCGTTGGAGCAGGAACCGCGGGCTGTGTACTAGCCAATAGACTCACAGAAATACCCGACTGGAAAGTGTTACTAGTCGAAGCTGGTAACAATGAAAACTTCGTTATGGATATACCAATTTTAGCAAACTATCTACAATTCACCACTGCGAATTGGGGTTATAAAACGAAACCGTCGAGCAAATATTGTGCCGGATTTGAGAATCAGCAATGCAACTGGCCACGTGGTAAAGTAGTCGGTGGATCGAGTGTACTCAATTACATGATATACACGAGAGGAGCCTCCAACGATTACAATAAATGGGAACAAATGGGTAACAGAGGTTGGGGATGGGACGACGTTCTACCATATTTAAAAAAAGTAGAAAACTTTAATATACCATCACTAGATGATCCTAATTACCATGGACACGATGGATTTCTTAATGTTGAATACTCTCCATATCGTACAACTAAATCAAAAGCATGGGTGAAAGGAGCACAAGAAATGGGCTTCAAATACGGGGACTACAATGGCGCCAACCCATCAGGAGTGTCATTCTTACAACTGTCTATGAAAAACGGCACACGACATAGTTCAAGTAGAGCATACTTACATCCTATTAATAAAAGAAACAACCTTCACGTGTCTAAAAATAGTATGGTGACGAAACTCATTTTCGACAAAACAAAAAGTAAAGTAATCGGCATCGAAATGGAAAAACGTAACAGAAAATACAAAATTTTAGCAAAGAAAGAGGTTATCTTGTCTGCTGGGGCCATCAATTCGCCACAGCTGTTAATGTTGTCAGGAATTGGCCCTAAGAAACATTTAGAAGCTATGAATATTCCCGTTGTAAAAGATTTACCAGTTGGATATAATTTGATGGATCATATAGCTGCTGGCGGAGTCCAGTTTATGGTTAATAAACAAAATTTCAGTCTAAACACGGAGTACATCTTGAATCATTTAGATTTAGTATTTAAATGGATGAGGACGCATACAGGACCACTATCGATTCCTGGCGGCTGTGAAGCACTTGTATTCATGGATTTAAAAGACAAATTCAATTCCACCAGCTGGCCTGACATGGAACTTCTCTTCATTAGCGGCGGATTAAACGCAGATCCGTTGTTAAGAAAGAACTTCGGCTTCGATGAGGAGATCTACATGGATACGTACGCAGCTTTAGAAAAACACGATGTATTTATGGTTTTCCCGATGTTAATGCGACCTAAATCGAAGGGCAGAGTTATGTTATCGAGCAGAAACCCTAAAGCTCATCCGACTTTGATACCGAATTACTTTGAGTATCCAGAAGATCTGCAGAAGATAGTCGAAGGTATTAAAGTTGCGATACAAATATCAAGACAGCCGTCGATGAAGAAATTGGGTACAAAATTGTACGACGTGCCGATAGAAGACTGTTTGAAGTATGGTCCGTTCGGGAGTGACGCGTACTTCGCTTGTCAGGCGCAGATGTTTACGTTCACAATATACCATCAAAGTGGTACATGTAAAATGGGGCTGGCCAGCGATCCCACAGCTGTTGTTGATTCAAGACTGAGAGTGCATGGTATTGCAAAATTAAGGGTAATTGATGCCAGTATCATGCCAGACATAGTTTCGAGTCATACAAACGCTCCAGTTTACATGATAGCTGAAAAGGGTGCGGATATGATAAAAGAAGATTGGAAAAGGATACGATGATGAAAATTAGGTTATGTAGAATAAAAAGAAAAATCTGTGATTTAAGTTATTGATGGGTAACTGTATAGTATTGACGTTTCTAATTTAATATATGATAAAAACAATTATTCATTCAAGTGAATAAAATTTATAAATAATTTATTCTCAAATAGCATGGAAAATGTATTTGTAATATTACAAGCTGCATTATAATGTATTAGTTAAGCCAATGGGAATTTAGTGTAAGGCAGAATTAGGGTTACTTGTACATGACAATTAATAATTTAAATAGGTCCTCGGAGAATGTAATGGGGCATAATGTTTTTTTATAGTTTTAGGAATATGTTAACCTTTACCAAAGTTTTGTAGATTAAAAATCTTGTAAACATTAAAAATGGGTTTGATTTTTAAAAATGGTGAAAAAGATTTACTTGAAAAACTGTATTTTTTTCTATCTTTATTATTTGTATAGGGAAATGAAGCTAAAATATTCATGTATATTTTATACTGTGCATCACAACAAAATTTATCTTGGTAAATAATTCGAGAATCACAGAAGCTGTTTAATTGTAAATTGTATGCTGAGAATGACACAAAAAATGCAACGTATTTAAAAATTAAAAACAATTAAAGGAATAAATTTGTGGAAAAATGGTAGTTATTTTTTTCAAAATTCTTCTCGAAAGTTTTTTAAATAAATGTCGCGATTGTGACGCCTTACAAAAATTATTAGCAAATCTTTAAGTTAAAACCAAAATGAAAGCTTCTAAGAACTTACCATAATCCATTTTTCTAATACTACTTCGCAAATATTAACAGCAAATAAACTGTAAGTAACATTTGCTCGATCTTTTTTTTAAGGAACAAATCAACTGATATCTGAGCAAACAAAATTCAGTTTACATTTCTGCTATTTGATTTCGACAGTTTACTAAGTATTGACCCAAAAATGACAATGCCGTGATCATGACCTAAGTAATTTATACCGTCAGCATAAAACGCAAGTTTTTATCTTTGTTGCACAAGGCGCATATTAACGACATGAAACGATGCCAAAATAAGAATAACTGAAATAAAGTAAAATCTGAATATTCAAATTAAAAAATCAGCGTGATTACACAATAAAAACAAGTGAATACGTAAACAACAATTTTCATCATTCTTTTAACTTCATAAAGAAGAAACAATAAAGAGGAATACATGCGTACTAAATAAACTATAGGGTAAAAAGGTGTGGTTTAGTCAAAGAGATTTAAAAATATACAGAGGAAGCATAGTTGACACTTAACCTGAGACATTTAGAAAAAACGATGTTCACTATCAGCCGGTTTGAATATGCAATTTTATCAATCGGTAATCCCAACCCGTGATCAAATTTTTTGAAATACTGTTTCAATCTATACTTCCATACTATTATAATAAAGCGTAAACACATACTTCTTCGTTGCCTAAGATGTCAGCAATTACAGCATATTTTTGAATAATCCTTTCATTAATAAAAAGCCCTACACTTACGTCACGCTTTAGGCTATATGTTTTCACGCCATTAAACTCAGGGGAAAAATATTTTGGATAACAACCGTAATGTGGGAAAGAAACCATAAGTTGCTGCCAACATCAAGAAAGCAAGATTGCTAAGGTATGTCATGTCATTTTGACATTTGCTATTGATAATTTGACAAATGTAAACAATGAAATAAAATTTTCATAATTTCATGCGGATGAAGCCGCACGGGAACTAGTAAACAATATTTAGACAGACCGATGACATTGGATGACTTTTGAGATCGATTCATGGATTGCATCGATTGGGACGTCGATTATTCGTTATTGAGACCCGCCGTATGTCGAATCTATATATTTCTTAAATGTCTTTGGAACAAAAACTGTACATTCACTTTAAAAAAACTTGATGTTTTTGGTCTGAATTAAACAAATTATCTGGCGGCCTTTAATACTTTGTACAAACGGAAACTAACATTAAGAAGTAATGTTCGCAATTGATAAAAATCACGCGCGAATTTAGCACAAGAACGTTTCGAGCAACCTTTCATTGACAGCTGGCAAATACACAATAAATCTAAAGCAGTTGAAACTAAAACTTTCTAATGGATAGATAAGATAAAGCCTTTATTCGCTGACAATTTACAATATTTACAACTTATTAAAAACAATATAAATAGTTAGAGTAAAATATAAAGTTTTATTTTTTAAATAAAGTATGTATGTACATTTTCATTTTCCAGCATCCAATTGCGTATCAGGTTGTCCTTCGACATAGGCCTTTTCTAGTTTCTTCCACGTCTCTCTATCGCACGCTAATCGTCTCCATCCCTTCGGTAGGTCGTCTTCCCATCTTTTTATTTGTCGAAACATTGTAATAAATAAATCTTAATTAATTTTCAAACATTTTGGGACCACTAGTGTTGCCTAATTTCGAAATATATATACATATAGTCCAAGGTATTTTTTATGAAAAAAATCAGATTAAAGTGACACGTTAATCAGTTCAAACAGTTTCCTTAAAATATTTCACTACACTTATTACCCGACTTCATTTAATATTTACTCGACTAAACCAATAGTTTTCTTGACAGTTTTGTCCCCGGAGGCACACTGACCGGGTTATTGATTTTTTGTATTACTACTGTACACTCTAATAAAACGTACACTAGCTCAAATGTGGCCATGCGTTTGTAAAACAGTAAAAAGTACTTACCTACAACACAAACAACAATTTTCAAAACATTTTATTGACATTTGTCAAAATAAGATGGGGTTTTTGTCGAACTTTCAAGGTTTTTCTTTGAAGTCGCATTTTTCTTAATTATCATATTAATCATACTAATTTTATATCATACTAATATTATAAATGCGAAAGTTTAGATGGATGGATGGATGGATGTTTGTTAGAGTTTGTAGCCTAAACGGCTGAACGGATTTCGATGAAATTTGGTAGAGATGTAGAGGACAGTCTAGGAGAACACACAGGCTACTTACTTTTGTTCTTTTTTTAAATTCCACGCAGAAGGAGTCGCGGGCGTAAGCTAGTTGAGAAATAAAAACCAGTGAAATATAGAATAAGTACTAAAAATATTGGTACGTTAATTAGTGTTATTTGATCAGAATATACGCATTACATACCAATACTTGAAGTCTACCGATATTAAAAAAAAACAAACAATGGAAAAACAAAATAGGTAACCCACAATATTAATAAAGATTTTAATTTTTTTTATAATATAAGGTGGCAAACGAGGTCCACCGAAATGGAAAGCAACCGCTGCCCATAAACATCCGCAAATACAGATGCGTTGTCTACCTTTAATTGACGGAGGAGGAGACGCACATAAACAGGACATGCGTCTCCTCCACCGTCAAATCCACTTTTCCTTCCCAACCTTTTTTCTAAAGAAAAGGGCGGAAAGGGAAAGGGGTTAAAATGAAGCCTCCGGCACCACACTCATCAGACGAAACGCGGAATTGCTTCCACTTCACGCCTGTTTCCTGTGTGGTCGTGGTATTACACCGGGCGAGCCGGCTCATACGTGCGAAGATGTTAAAGCGGGCTCTACCACTAAAATAATCATGAAATAGTGTCACTGAATGAGATATTTATAAAATGAATTTTAATAGGTGGCCAAATACCTTTGAGGTCTAGGTGTATATCACATGAAATTAAATTAGTGACCAACATTGTGGTCTAGAATTCTTAAGTTAATCGAAATGTCAATTGAAATATGCATCTATGTTACCTTGCACTGAGGTCAACTAGTTTACCAAATAACACTGCAATAATTATCTGTAAAAGCTATTTTGTATCTGTATTTTTGGTTGTCAAATAAGAGAAAAAAATAGCTTAAAATTTTAAAAAAAAGAGGAGGCATTTTAATGTAATGTCAAAATCTCTTCATCTTCCTCCTTATCCTATTCTCGTAGTGGCATAACAGGTTTTTGTCCTCCACATAACTCTATCATACGTCATCTCAGTTATCCGTTTTTGATCATGTCACCTTTCACGCAATTCATCTCTTTCTAGGTCTACCTCTACCGGTGTACCACACTCATAACTAATGTTCTTAACTTAACATGCGATTCATCCTTTCTCGTAACATGCCCATACCATGCTAACCTTTTACTCCTTATCTTCTCTACCGCTGGGGCTACTCTTAAACAAACTATATTTGACAACCAAAAACACAGATACAAAAGAGCTTTTACATATCTTTCAGTTTATAAATAAAACAAAAGCTAAATGCTACAAGATTTCCAGACAGGTCGTATAAAACAAATCAAACAGGATTTATTTCGTCCTTCGGAGAATCATTAGGGCATTGATATCGAAAACAAAGAATGCAAAAACCTGAGCAAATTTTAAAAACCAGTTTTAAATACGAGTATAACTAAAACATGAAAATACAATTGAACGTTAAAATGCAGGTTTTATGCTGGGTTTCTGCAGTTCCCACATATTTTGCTATTACTTAGCAATTAGTGTTAGATGGACCTAAGTATGAGAATAGTAAAACTCAATTGACATATTTCGGAAAATCATTTCACGAAGTTATCCAACCAAAAACACTAACGGATGGTTAAACGTAGCTGGGAAACCGACCATTAAGTGAAGAGTGGCCTTTAAACTTTAAATAAAAAATTTCGAAAAAACGCTTAGTTGTAAAAATGTCGCCTTAGAAAAATTGTTCATATAATTGTTTCATTACATTTGCAAACCTAGATAATACTAAAACTTTGGAGTACGTAAATTTAACATTTACGCAAAATCTTTCTGAGTACAGAATTTTATTATCACACAAAAAAATTATACAAAAATGACAAAAACTATGAATAATATATGAGACACATTCATCTTTGATCCTCTCAAAGACTAAATTTGCTTAAGTGTTAGTACAAAAAAAGTTTAAAGCTATTTTTTGCAAGTGTCATGGCATCAATAAATTGCACGAAGCCAAATTTAACAATGTCTAAATTTTAAAAAAGTTATCACATCTCATTCATCTTCTAAACTACGGAAAACGGAAGACAGTTTATATTTTATTTTTTACTAGCATTCGCCCGCGACTACGTCCACGTGGAATTTAAAAAAAAACAAAAACAAGTAGCCTATGTGTTCTTCCAGACTACCCTCTAAATCTATGCCAAATTTCATCGAAATCCGTTCAGCACAAAACTGCCTAAAGGCTACAAACTTTAACAATCCATCCATCTTTTACTGTGGTAGAGCCCGCTTTAACATCTTCGAACGAATGGGCCGGCTCGTCCGGTGGACCACACAGAAAACAGGCGTGAAATGGAAGCAGATCCGCATTTCATCCGACGAGTGTGGTGCCGGAGGCTTGATTTTAGTCCCTTTTTCCTTTCCACACACACACATAAAATGTGTATGTATGTGCTTCATAGACTTCTTATAAGTTTTCAGGACATTTTGTATGAAAAATTACTAAAAATACTGCTATTGACAGTTTTAATTCGTTGTATACATGACGAATGAAAGAGTTTAAAAATAATTACAGCATTTCAAAGTTGGTGGTAAAAATGGATTTTTAAGAAAACTTTCAAACATTTCTTTACTTTGTTAGTATTTGACATAAGCAAAAATTCATTCAATTGTATCAAAAAATCAAATAACTTTTTTATTCCCCTAAAATTGGTAAACATGAATTGGACTTTAACGTTAGATATGAAAGCATCGAATCCCAAAATACTTTTGAACCCTCAATCAAAGGAACATAAAAACACCGTATTTAAAAAAGCTTTATTCCAGATGTGGTCCGCGACATTTCACTTAATAGAATTGTCTCGTATCAAACGTGGAATCTCGGCATTCGAGTATTTATCTACAGGTTTGCTGAACTGTGTATCACAGTTCGATAGACGTTCGACCTCAACGCAGGTCCAGTCACTCCTAACATAACGTAAACTGTATAAGTTAGCCAGATTAAAATGTTATTAGAATTATTTATAGTGCTTTTAATTGTTTCAAAAACACAATTAATCAGTTCTGATGAAATAACAGTGGAAACTGTGAACAGTGACGAAGAAATAACCATCGAAAATGTTTATAACGAAAATATTGTGCCTTTTGACTTAAGAACAGTTAAAACGAATATTGATTTTAAAATTCGTGCAAAAAGTAAGAGAAAAAATGGAAGACAAGAACGTTCGCAATTTAATAACCCTTTCATAGACATAATTGCCCATGTTGTTGGGAGTCACTCAAGCTCTAAAGCGACAAATTTCTTCAACTTCCTGCAGGATCAATATCCTTTACCTGGAGGTAAGCTTATTCAGTAAGTTCAACTAGTAATTTAATAATATAAATTGAATCGATAAATGAATATAACCCTCCTGGGAATAATAGATTTTGACTGTAATCGATATACAGTAGAACCTCGATAACTCAAACCTCGGTAACTTAAAAACCTCTATAACTTCAAAAAATAATATGTCACTTCACATCAGAGCCTAAAACCTTTACCACATAGGCCCTTGATAACTTAAAACCTCTATAACTTAAAGTATTTTGCGCTTCCCTTGGACTAACTTATCGAGGTTCTACTGTATTATTGGAGTTCTAATCAGACATCGACGATGTAAGAAATATTTACCTCAATTTGATCGTATCCTCGGACGTCCCATTCATTCCTTTCTCAATATTTCCCGTAAAACAAGGACAACAATATGTTTTCGTACCGTTTTATTCAAGCAATACCAAGAGCGTTGCTGTTCCAGTGAAAAACAAATAACAATCAACGCCAGTCCATCCCATTTACATCACATCATCTTGGTTATTATTTCTATATCAAGATCTTAAGTTTGAGTTCAAAGATCTTTGAATCTCTTCACCGATATGTGCCAGTTGTATGCATTTGGCTTCACTGTAAGAGCGCTGTATTTACATGTGGAAATTGAAAATCAAACATCACATTAGCACATGACAGATATCGAACCCAGGAACGTGCAAATTACAAAAACTTCTGACCCACGGACTATTTATTCATCATTTATTAATTTTGATATAGTCTATGAATTACAAATAATTACAGTCTATGTTTGTGTCAAGGTTGGCTAATTTCTAATTAAGTTCTAATAAAAAAGTTGCAAAATGTACAATTATTTTTTATTTTTAAACATAGCTGAGATAAACTACTTAAAACGCAGAGGTCATTTTCCGGTGCAATTAATGCAAATTAAAAATTATTTTATCTATATTGTATACACAACCGGCTAATATTTTAGTTGCAATTAATCAAATTTATTTTAAACGCGTAAAAAAAAGTTACTTTGAGCGTCGGTGGTTCAGTGGTTTAAGCACTTGACTTGTAATCTACAGGTCTTGGGTTCGAATTCCGCTTTGTACCAATGTGATTTTCGAATTTTCAATATGTACATAATTTACCCGACGTTCTTACGGTGAAGAAAACATCGTGATGCAACTTGCACATATCGGCGAAGAAATTCAACAATATGTGTAAATTCAACCAACCCGCAGTGGGCTAGCGTGGTTGACTATGGTCACCCCTTATTAGGGAAGGCTCCGAGCCCCTCGATGGGGACATATAGTGAGCTTGTGATGATGATGATGTTTTTAAACGCATTAAAAATAATATCTAGACATGCAGTGAAATCTTTAGGTGTTTCAAGTAGTATAAACGATGTGATTGGATTTCATATAATTAAAACTTACCAAAAGCAAAGGCGGTAAAACAAAACACGTGAGTTGAATTAAATATCGTGACGCCTTAATAAATGAGTCTTCCTTTGATTTGCTTGTTGCCTTGACACGGCTGAATAATAATAATTATACAAGAGACGTTTATGGTAATCCTCCATCAAAATAACACACAAAACACTTGTATATTTCCTCTAGCCTCTAAAATCCATAAATGGACCAAACCAACGACAAGACTTGACTTACAAAACTATTTAACTACGTCGTAGTCTTTGACTACAAAAAAAAAACAAAAAAATGGGACCCACCTGAAAGCATTACCTTTTGGATAAAAAAAGAATTATCAAAATCGGTCCGCTAGCAACGGAGTTACGCCGTTACACACATAAAAAAATATATGAAAACATACAGAGGATTGAGTACCTCCTTCTTTTGGGAAGTCGGTCAAAAAGACAAGAAAATTATACATCTCCCATTCTCTTAAAATTGCCATTCATATCAGCCAAAGTAATCAATGCAGGCAGTGTACCCTTTATTATTGGGTCAGTTAGGTTTACTAAGTGCGGTTAGAAATTCGATACTTAAATTTGAGAAGACCGAAACTCAGATGTACTCAAACGATATTATCCAAAACCACATTACCAGAAACCGAGGCAAATGCAAACCACACATTCAGAAATACCATTGGGATAATTCTTAATCACTTAGAACATCAACTTCTATGACATTACTTATAAAGAACTAGCTGTAGCCCGCGACTTCGTCCACGCAATATGAAAATAAAAAAGTAGCCTATAATATGCTCGTCTATGTCAGCTACCCTTCAGTAAAAGTGCGGTCGATATCGGCTTAGCCGTTTCGGAGATTACTAGGAACAAACGCGGCTTGCGAACAGACAGATAAAAAAAAAAATTACAATTTTCGTTAGCAGCAACGCAAATGCATCATCTTCCCGAAATCTTGAATTTTTCTTTTGATTTTGACAGACACTCCAATTTTATTTCATTTATAGATTTCACCAAGGTTTTTAACTCTTATAAAACATTTCCTTTCCAGGTCGTCAAACTCCCCTACCGGAGTACGACTTCGTGATAGTCGGCGCTGGTTCCGCCGGCTGTGTGTTAGCGTCGCGTTTAACTGAGAATAGGAATGTGACAGTGCTCCTGATAGAGACTGGAAAGCCGGAGATGCTGTTAACTGATATACCAGCTATCGCACCGTATTTCCAAGCAACGCCATACGTCTGGCATTATTACATGGAACCGCAAGCTGGTGTTTGTTTAGGTAAGTTTCCATTAGACGTCTTTTAAAGCGTTATACAAGGACTCCGGAAAAGAATTAGAATCATAACCATTATTTTAAACAGATCTAGGTTAGGCTTGAGAGGTCAACATTGTTTACATGCATGCAGCGTAATAGTGCATTAACCTTGATCTTTACAGTAGTTACAAATTAAGACCGCGCACATTTCAGTCCTTCCTAAAGTTATCTTTACTTATGTAAAAATCTAGAATTCATTAAAATTAAAAAAAAAAACAACCAATTGTGTGAGCATGGACAGAGTCATGTTTTAAAAAGTTATCTAGAATCAACTTTAAAAATAGGTTGTTGCTCTATTTACCTGAATAGAACAACATTTTGAGTATTCTTGCATTTCATTCCATTACCTTTTCATCTATGTCTTCGTGGATTAGTGATGGGGATTCAAATGTTTCCCTCGATTGACATAGATGAACACTGTACAGTCATATGAGTTTATTCCAGACTTGAGAAATTCATCTGAACTTTTTAAAATGTTTTCTATCAGGTATGGAAAACGGTAGATGTTTCTGGCCTCGCGGCAACGCGGTCGGAGGGACGAGTGTAATCAACTACATGATCTACACGAGAGGCAGACCTGAGGAATGGGACAGAATAGCTGCTGCCGGGAATTATGGCTGGTGCGTATTTATTGTTTCGTAAAGAAAAATAACTGTAATTTTGCTAATGCACAGCTATATGGACCTGTTTTTATCTAAACACGTACATTTATCACTAAATTGTGAATGAAAAATACATTAAATTAAAGACAATAAATTTTATCTTACTAATATTATGGGAAACTTTGGATAGATAGATGTTTGTTAGAATGTATCTAAACAGCTTAACGGATCTTGATTAAATTTGGCACATATGTGGAACATAATCTGGAAGAGAACATAGGCTAGTTACAAATTCTTTTTTAATTCCGCACAGCCGCAGTTGCGGTCAAAAGTTAGTGTTTAATAAAAAACGAAGAACGCGGAAACATTTTTCATCCGTGGAGTTCAATGAACTAAAAATGCTGATATTAAAATCCGAACAGCGCAGGATTACTGGCAGCTTTTTTGTATTCATCAACGGCCTATTTGGCTTCACTCATAAATATTTATACAATTAAGTTTATTTTTAACTTCAATTAGTACCTGGCGGAATGCAATGTACTTAAAGAAGAGAAAACCTGTTATTTAAAAAACAACTTGTATCTTTTATACATTAAAAGTATCGAGAGTAAGGGTCGTTGTCCAGTAAATTAATTCAATTGACCTCATAAATAGTAAACATATATGTATGTATATGTATTCAATGAATTATATTAAAATCAATATGCTAAATGTATAAAGATATAATAAAAAAACTAATTAAGCTGGGAGCTAAAATAGTCTAACTTTAGACATAAACTTCTTCTGTGTTCAGATTTTTTGCTGTATTAAAACACAATCAAAAATTCTTTCTTTTCAGGTCATATAAGGAAGTTGTGGAATATTATAAAAAATCAGAGAGGGCCAAATTGGACGGGTTCGAAAAAAGACCTCACAGAAATCGAGATGGAGTGCTTCCTGTGGAATTTGTGCCAATTAAGTGAGTTAAAATTCCTTACTTTTTATTACATTTGGAAGAGAATCTTCACCGTCAATCTACAATAAAAATTTATTAAAATATTTCTATTTCAGAACCAAATTAATAAAGGCGTTCTTAGACGCTGGAAGAATACTTGGACATCCAACAGTCGATTACAACGCTCCAGAGAAAATGGGTTTCGGGAAAGTCCAGGTGACAATGTCTATGGGCCGCAGATTCAGTGCCGCAAAAGCATTCTTACATACACACAAAAACAGACCTAATTTACACATTCTACCCGAAACCAGAGCAACGAAAGTATTGATAGATCCTCAAACCAAAACAGCATACGGTGTCGAGTATGTGCGCAATGACGTGTTACAAAGAGTGACTGTACGCAAAGAAGTAATTCTGTCTGCTGGACCTATAGCATCTCCACAATTATTAATGTTATCAGGAGTAGGTCCCAAAGATCACTTAAACTCAGTCGGGATAAACGTTATCCAAGATCTTCCAGTAGGAAAAATTCTTTACGATCACATTTGTTTCCCCGGACTCGTATTTACTGTAAATGAAACAAATATTAGCTTCCTCGAATCTCAAGCATCTCGTATACCAGTAGTTGTGCAGTGGCTTAAAAATGGAGACGGTCCAATATCATCGCCAGGCGGAGTAGAAGGAATTGGATATATTAAAACTCCGATTTCAGATGATCCAGAGTTAGTTCCAGATATTGAACTTATCAGTATTGGAGGTTCAATAGTTTCCGACGGAGGACCGGGGGGAAGTAAAGCTGTACGAAAAGGAATGAGAATAACAGAGAATGTTTTCAATAGTGCATTTGGAGCTATAGACAACACGAATACATGGAGTACATTCCCTATGTTATTGAAACCAAAATCTATCGGATATTTAGAATTGAAAGACAGTAATCCCTTCAGTCATCCGAAGATGTATGGTAATTATTTGACTGATCCCCGCGACGTGGCGACATTCGTAGCAGCGATTCGACATGTGCAAGAATTGACAATGACTGAACCGTTCCAAAAATATGGTACTAAACTGTATCAGGCTAACTATCCAACTTGTCGTGGTTTACAATTCAACTCTGATGAATACTGGGAGTGTGCAGTGCGAACTCTTACGGCGACATTGCATCACCAGGTGGCGACAACTCGTATGGGACCTATAAGCGATCCTTCGGCTGTGGTAGACCCTGAACTAAGAGTGTACGGTATAAAAAGGCTACGTGTCGTCGACACCGGTGTAATACCGGTTCCAATCTCCGCTCACACAAATGCCCCCGGTATAATGATAGGTGAAAAGGCTGCTGACATGATAAAACTATCTTGGAATATATTTTAATCAAAATTGTGTCGGAAAGGTGCTTCTTTATTTTTCCGATGAAATATAAAATCAAAAAACGAAAATTGTATGTTTTTTTTACATTCCGTATTAAAAAACAAAACATGATCACAATTTAAGCGCTCGTATTTGTTAGTCCATAACGAATCGCTGCATTTGGTCCACATAAAATTGATGACTGATCACTCTTCTTATTTTAAGTACGCATAAACAAAACAGCCTTAGCTATCCAGTAATCTCAAGATTTTCTATTAGCAATAACATTTGATCTTAATTGTTGCTATTAAACATTTATCAGGCGTTGCAAATAAATTATGCACAGCGTATCAACATATTTGTAACATCGAAATAATTTTGGATTAAAAGCGATCACGAATTGAAAAACCTTAAAGAAACGCACGGTGCTTAAATTTTTATTCTTTGCACAGGTTCACTAACCTGTGTATTGTTTTAAATTCTTAAAGGCGTCCTTAAATGCAAGATAAAATCCTTAAATTACCTTGTTAGGACGATACAAACGTGTACTGGATGTTACTTATCATATTTCTACGATTCTTAATTCTCGAACTGTTATGCTTTTTAGTCGCTATAAATGGATAGGCTTCATTGCTTAGAAATTTATTTTATCTTTATTACGAGTTAAACACGCCTGTTGGTGTTAATGACAATCAATTTTATTTCCGTTATTAGTTCGGAACCACACCACCACAACCAACCGAGAACGTTAGAGCGAAAATGACAATGGTCAAATAGTTCACGTTTTAATGCCTGTCTATTAATAGAGGTCAGTGTTATCACCTCATGAAACATTAGCTGACGATATCTGATACATTATTTCTACTTTTGTAGTGCCGGGTTTCAACTAAAAATAAAGTGGCACATTTATATTACGACCATTAACAATTTCTCGAATATTTTAAGCTATTTGCGATTCCGCAAGACAATCGTTAAAAAAAGACGCTGCCTCCTGAAACACAGTTATTACTAGCTCAGGAGACAGAGTCCCACTAACTGTACTAAACTGTTTTATCAATAAAGATTTATTTTTATTTAAGACCTAATTCAACACATCAACTTTGTTTATAAATAACATTTGAAATATCATAAAATATAATTTATCTACGAAGCTAGTTATTTTCGGCAATACTGTTACCCAAGTAACTTAATGATCGCCTCACAGTTAATTACCTTCAACGAATTTAATTCCATGTGAAAAAAAAAATAAACCGGTCGAAGTAACTTTGGGATGGTAAACAAAATACATATCGCATGAAATCTTTTAGATGGAGCACACATTTAAATAAGAATTGACACTGGGTAGTCCTTTAGTCTGGTGATTAAAAAGTGTAATAGTGATTAATTTAATATTTACTAATTTATTAATTTAAGGGTATTTTCTGAAATTAATTCCTACTGGATAAATGTGTTTGTTTATATTTTGTGCTTGAATTCTAAAATTGTTTCATAATGTTCCTAAATCAATTGATAATAACGTTAATACTAAATAGTGTACTGGCTGAAAACAATCACAGTAATTATAAAAAAGAAATTTCATTAGAAGATTATGCTTCTTCCCGTCAGTGTGTATTCTGTGCTAATCCGCAGAGGAATGTTAGGGAGGTACAAGGAAGGCCTAAGAGTCAAATTTTAGATGCAATGTTGAAGACTCCCATGTTGCAAACGTATGCCAATGTACCAGATGTTTTCTCAATACTACGGGATAATTACGATCTCCCTAAAGGTATGTACTTTTTAAATATGCATGATCATTATTTTAAGACATCATCAACGCCAATCCAATATTGGACATAGGATCATTATCATCATCAGCTCACTATACGTCCCCACCGAGGGGGCTTGGAGCCTACCTTAAGGTATGGTGCCTAGGCCATAGTCAACCACGCTGGCCCACTGCAGGTTGGTTGACTTCACACATATCTTTAAATTTCGTAACCGATTTGTGCAGGACATAGGATGCCTTCGACAAAATGCGATCCTGGCTATTTTAATCTTATTAGATATTTTTTTTGTGTATTAATCAACACCCATAGGCTATTGATGCTAGAAAGATCGGTAGCTGAAAATGAATTTAGAAGAATTCAGATATTTTCAAAATAGAGTAATAATATGAAAGAATTTGTAAATCTTATCACAATTTCTTTAACCAATATACACTTTTAATTGTAACCAGTTAGCTGCCATTACTTAATAAAATCATACTAATATTATAAATCCGAAAATTTACATGGATGTTTGTTAGAGTTTGTAGCCTAAAGAACTAAACGGATCTCGAAGAAATTTGGCATAAATGGACCTAGACTGGAAGAACCCATATTTACTTTTATTTTTTTTTTCACGCGGACGGAGTCGCCGGCGAAAGCTAGTAAATAAATAATGCAAGATTTTACGTTAACCTTACATAAATTACATAAGACGACGTAATTTTAGAACAAAGTAACAAGGAACTTGAAACGCGAAGGTTCAATGACACGACACTGGCATATTATTACAGAAGCCAAAAAAAGTTTAATGACTCTCAGTAGTTCGGTAATTTAATTTAACTGTATTACTCTTGACCGAAGTTTTATTCTTTTTTATATTGTTTAATCTTGATCTCAGTCATATTCACAAAATACCAGCTTACGCTCGACTATGTCCGCGCGGAATTATAAAAACTTAGTACTTTGTGCTACATCTATGCCAAATTTTACTGTAACCCGTTCAGCAGTTTAGGCTACAAACTCTAACAACCATCCATCCATATAAACTTTCCCATGTATATTATTACTAAGAAAAGAAAATATGCTAGAAATAGGACATGGATGCACCTAATCTAGTGACGAATACTGCAAGGTTTTTTATAACTACATTTTATACTAGTTGCTGCTAGCGACTTCGCCCACGTGAAATTTAAAAATATAGCCTACCATATGTTACTAACTAATAACGTAGCCTTTTAATACAGAAAGATATTTTTAAATTGGCCCAGTAGTTTTTGAATTATTTCAATACATACAAAAATACACATCTTTCATTTATAATATTAGTATTGATTCGTAGATAAATAAACAAATAAGATAAGGACTTCTAAAAGGACATCGACCTCAAAATTATACCAATGTAAAAATCCGTTACTTACAAACTTGTTACAAACAAGAAATGTATATATATATTATCTGTATATTTATAATATAACTTTTCAGGATTCAATGGACCCTTAGTTGAGTACGACTTCATAGTGGTCGGAGCGGGGTCGGCAGGGAGCGTGCTCGCTGCCAGACTTAGTGCACGCCGTAAAGCAACTGTTTTACTATTAGAGGCTGGTGTAGGAGAGTCCATATTGACAGGGGTACCAATCTTAGCACCATTGTTTCAACAGACGGATTATGTATGGCCATACTTTATGGAACGACAACCTGGAGTTTGTATGGGTGAGTTGGAGCATACTTTTTTAATTAGGAACCTTTAAACGGAGATAATCTTTGCAGACGCCATTAATATTTATAACATTTTTTTTGTAACCTGATTTTTTTTATACTAACTAGGAACGTTTAAATGGAATAATTTTTCCTGTTAAATATAAGGTTAGAAAAAAATTGCTCATTTAAATATCTTCATAATAAAGTATCGAATAAAAAAAAACATCATATTCTGTGTATTCTTCCGTATTTTTATATCTTTTCATTTGAAAAATCTACGTAAATATTAAAAAAGGATCATCATCATCATCATCACCAGCTCACTATACGTCCCCACCGAGGGGCTCCGAGCCTACCCTAAAGTTAGGGTGAGTAGGCCATAGTCAACCACGCTGACCAAGTGCGGGTTGGTTGACTTCACACATATCTTTGAATTTCTTCGCCGATATGTGCAGGTTGCATCACGATGTTTTCCTTCACCGTAAGAACGTCGGGTAAATTATGTACATATGAAAATTCGAAAAATCGAAAATCACATTGGTACATGGCGGCGGGATTCGAACCCAAGACCTGTAGATTACAAGTCAAGTGCTTAAACCACTGAGCCACCGACGCTCCTTAAGAAAGGATATTCAATGTCAATTTTGCATACTAACAGATACATAAATCATTATTTATAACCAAACAAAGAATAAAAATTTTGTCCCTAGTGCTATACTCGGCTTTTTTATGACATCACTTTCGAATAAGCAAGGTGATTAGTTCCATATTTGTCCGCGATGTGGCGTGGTTTTAATTTTTGTTCAGACAATAAATTGATTTTACAGGTATGGAAAATGAGCGTTGCTTCTGGCCAAGAGGCAAGGCAGTTGGAGGCACGAGCGTTGTCAATTACATGATATACACCCGTGGGCTACCTGAGGATTGGGACAGAATCGCTGCCGCTGGAAATTACGGATGGTGTGTCTACCCTTATATTAGCATTATTATATTTTTACTTAAATGAATGAATACGCATTTATTGCCACAAAAAATAAATAACATAAACGGACTTATTCTAAAGAAACATAAAATCGTGGCCAGCTCAGCGTATTCCAGGAGAGACTAAGCCGTTCCTGCGCTGATTTTCAGCTGGCTCCTTCGCACTCACGTATATTATAGTTAAATTTAACAGGGTAACCTGCCGTACTAATTACGTATACAGAGACAAAACGCAAAAATAAACATAAACAAAACAAAAATTAACTTACTTAACTATAATAAAAATCTAAATCAAAAAGATCACATTAAGAATGAATTTGAGTATGTAGATCTATTTTTACAAATTATTTCGCAACAAAAATGTAGATAGCTGACGTAGATTACTACGTCATACTATACCTTTATCGGACTTAACTATTTTATCTTTCCTGTCGACTAACACATTCCTATCTCAATTGTGTTCATCAAATTTACACAGATAATAGACCAATCTATAGTAAAATTATAATTAAGAAAGATTTGAATGTTTTCACTGTAACTATTGAACCGATTTCAAAAATTCTTACGGCAAGAAAAATCTAAACTATCACTGAGTTGTCGAAATGTAACATTATTACGAAAGTAACAATTTGCTTTTTAAAAAATCTAGTAATGAAGACTGTTCTTTATAAGGCGTAAATAAAAAGTAATGAAATTCCAGGTCTTACAGAGAAGTATTACCATATTATATGAAGTCGGAAAATGCAAATCTCAAAGGCCAGTCTAAATCACCATGGCACGGACGAGACGGCGAACTAACAGTAGAAGATGTACCATTTAGGTAAATAATAAATAATTTAACAGTGGTAGAGCCCGTTTTAACATCTTCGCACGAATGGGCTTGCCCGGTACAACCATGACCACACAGAAGACAGGCGTGAAGTGGGAGCAACTTCGCGTATCGTCTGATTAGTGTGGTGCCAGAGGCCCAATTAAAGTCTCTTTCTCTTACCTTTCCTTATAAGGGAAAAGATGTAAAGGGAAAGTGGATTTGACGGCGAAGGAAATATCCTCTTTATATGCGTCTCCACCTCCGTCGATTAGGGTAGGCAACGCATCTGCAATTGCGGATGTCTACGGGTAGCGGTCGCTTCGCCATTTTGGTAAATTCAGGCGGTCGCTTGCTTGTTTGCCACCTTATATTACATAAAAATATATGTACTATTTCCAATACTTACAGTAAAAACAACTTGCCTTATTTCAGATCAAAACTATCAAAAGCATTTTTAGACGGAGTGAAGTATTTGGGACATCGAATAGTAGATTACAACAGCCCTGACGGATTCGGATTTAATTATATTCAAGCGACGATAAACCGTGGAGTCAGGATGAGTAGTGCAAAGGCATTCTTACATAAACATAAAAACCGAAAGACCCTTCACATTCTGCCAAACAGTCGAGTCACAAGGGTTTTAATCGATCCTACAACTAAGACGGCTTATGGTGTAGAATTCCAAAGGAACGGTCAAGTGTATCAAATTCGAGCAAAAAAAGAAGTTATACTATCGGCCGGTCCTATTGAATCCCCGCATTTGTTAATGCTGTCGGGCGTTGGACCAAGAGCCCATTTAGAATCTTTAAGCATACCTGTGATACAAGACTTGCCTGTCGGTCAAACGCTTTACGACCACATATCCTTTCCCGCTTTAGCGTACACTCTCAATACTACGAGATTAACTATAGCTGTGAGAAATGTCGGAATCGTTGAGACTGCTGTACAATTAACACAATTCGGTGACGGTCCTATGACATCACTAGCTGGAGTTGAAACCATAGGGTATTTAAAAACAAACGTCTCTGATGAAATCGGTGATTACCCTGATATTGAATTAATTGGAAGCTGCGCATCTATGGCAACTGATGAAGGACAGTTGGTCTCGAAAGGCTTAAGGGTAGCGGATTGGTTGTACAACGACGTATACAAACCTTTGGAGAAGACAGAAAGCTTCACGATATTAATGATGTTACTACATCCAAAATCTAAAGGCTACATAAAGCTAAAATCGAGAAATCCTTTTGAACAACCGGCGTTATACGGCAATTACTTGCAGCATCCAAAAGACATCGCAACACTAATCGCTTCTATAAGATACATTAACAAATTAGTCGAAACACCTCCATTTCAGAAGTACGGTGCTAAATTACATAAGAAAAAGTTTCCCAATTGCAAACAATATAAATTCGACAGCGACAATTATTGGGAATGCGCGGTTCGTACTGTGACATCGACCCTGCATCATCAGATATCTACATGCAGGATGGGTCCATCAACAGATCCTGATGCAGTAGTGGACCCGGAACTGAGAGTGTATGGCGTTAGGAATCTTCGTGTGATAGACAGCAGTGTTATACCGAAGACAATCGCTGCGCATACTAACGCCCCCGCAATAATGATTGGCGAGAAAGGTGCAGACATGATAAAGAACACGTGGGGTTTGATTTAAATATACAGATTAAGTAAACCACGAATAGGGTGATATTCCACAGATAAAAAAATACGAGGGACTTTAATTGTGCTTCTTTTTTTAAGAAGATCTTAGAGCGATTGTCTCGAGGATTGAGCATTTCATTATTGTTAAAATAAATAGTATTAAAACATATTAGAAGAGACACGAGATTACAGCAGTGAATATCAATAGCAAAATGGATGAAGAAATCGATTACGCGTTGTATTAGTTATCTTAAGATTTCGTATACTAAATACATTGTAATAATTAACTGTCATAGCAACGCAAATATTTGTTATTTTGTTTTTTGAATTCAGTGGCAAATATTATCGGGATATCTTGATCTTGATAAGAGATCATATCATGTTTGCGTTTATCTGCATGTAAACTTTGTCTATAGAGCCAGAACAAATACGTTACCAAAAATAAGAAATATCTAGCAGCGTCACAAAGCAGTACATACTACCAACCAATTGATAATTAAAAAATTGTTCAGATATAATATATGTTTATAGACTGATTTTTATTTTACAGTTAATCAGAATTGCAGAGGGAGTTTCCCTTTTTGATAAGCAGCACATTAGGTTCCGTCATTGTAGTCAAAATGATTCATATGGAAATGATGTCAATTCCGTTAATGACAAATAAATGTTCGTTATCAGGAATCTTTTGTTTGTTATCTATAGTTGATTTAAGGACATTTTCAATCCTATGGAAGTCAAAACTATTACTTACGTACCCTTCATTTAGTTGCTTTGAAATGCAGTAAATTCTATTTTTTACTGATCTACTATAAACCATTGAGAGTACGCATTTTTTTCTTTTACCAATACAAAACCAATTAAATTAGTTTAATATAAAAACGATAAATAAACCTCAATGGTTTTTCACTAGGTTTTTTTTTAATTTAACGCACTACGTAAGATAAGTACTTATTTGTCCTATAAATTCAACAGCACAAACTTGTTTTTATTAATTTGATACAATCAAAACGCATCTGGCAACCTCGTAGTTTACTTTTATGAGGGGTGAACTAAACAATAGGATGAAATCAAAATGGCCGACGCATCAGGGGTTGTCCCCTTCGTAATCTCACACATTATCGGTCTCTTTTGAATCTTTTTATTTATAGTATTTTTGTATGTAATGAAATAACTCAAAAACTACTATTTTAAAAATGTCTTTCACTAATAAATAGCTACGTTATAGCTGAGTAACATAGCCTAATCAATACAGTTTCATTTCTGCGCAGACGAAGACGCGAGCTACAGCTAGTTATTATACATAGGAAAGTGTGTCATATATAAATAGATAGTAAGTCATTGTGTCGTTAGTTTGACTAATGTGGTAATGGTTGCTATCATTATACAAATGTTAAAACGATTTCATATAAAATGGTAACGATATAAAAATAATGAAGACAGTGATCAAATAAAAGAGGCAATTGTGTTTAGTAATAAGAATTTAGACCGATTATTCGTACTCGACGTCGCTCTTTTTCGGTACTAACATTAATAATACTGGGTACTATATTTTGCTTAAAACTTTACTTATATTGGTGTTCGATTAATTAAATTTTCAATTGAAATACGACTATTGACCACATATCTAAGATTCCGAAACCGCAGTACAATTCGAAACAAAATATCATGTATCTATACTAATATAATAAAGCGTAAACACACACTTCTTTGTGGCGTAAGATGTCAGCAATTACTGCATATTTTTGGATAATTCTTTATTTTAATAAAAAGCCCTACACTTGTCACGCTTTAGGCTATATATTTTCACGCCATTAAACTTGGGGGGTAAATAAATCGGAGAAAAGCTACGAGCTACCGTAAGCTACGAGCTGCCAACACCGAGGTTATCATTGAAGCATTTGAATTTTGTCATTTCACAAATATAAACAATAAAATGAAGTTTTTATAATTTCGCGCGGATGAAGTCACACGGGAACAGCTAGTGTTCGAATAAAAACGAACATAAAATTACTGTTAATGAAGAACGTAGACGAGACCGGTTAAAGGTCGGGTAAAGTAGGAGGAAGTTTTAATCAAAATCAACTCTAAGTATTACGAACAAAGTTCGCAAAAAGAAATACCTATGTAGTTGTTTGCCTCAATAGTGGTACAAACCCGTGCCATTTTTACTGCGGTTTTCATCAACTTGATTCCGGTTCCTTAGATTATTTTCTATTCTATTACGATGTTATAGCGCTGAATAAACCTGCTGTTGTCAAACCTTGTCTTCGGCTGATCTATGACTATGATATGAATCTTTAGATTTTGAGTATTTCAAGTTTCACGTAGGAGACCTCTTTCCTTTTGGGCTATTGATGTTGAATGTTTTACTGCCGACCTTGTACTGGATTCAAGAGTGAACATCAAACTATGCATAAGCGTGGATTTCCACTACCGAAAATCATATACCTTTCATCCTCCTAGCGAAAATATGACAGTTTTTTGACGTGTCTTCGCTGATTATTCACTGGTAACAAATTGTTATAATTTCTATAATTTCAGGCGCTACTCATACCTTCATAATAGTTGACCATTGAAATACGTCAATAAACAAAACACTGTAGTCATAAAAACGTAATTTACTATAGACACTGTAATGGACTTTCTGACTCATAGATGCTATGCCCAATTTAGATCGAACATACTTCAGAAATTTGATAATACACTAGTTACTAACCTATTCATTTTTTCGTGTAGTTATTTTGTACAATGTACAAAAAATATACAGAAACATACGAGTATATACTATTAACATAAGTTAAGTGTCTAGTACTACCATTTTGTGACCTTCGACGGTACTGACATTGAAAACAATCATAATTAAGTCATTTTATATGGAATGGGCGCTGGTCGTATAAACACAACACATCCAAATTTGCAAATCGTAACTTATACGTAAAAAAATGTGCATATTCAAATCAGTTTAACAAAAACAAATGAGTATGTTTCATAATTATAAAAGCTACTAAGTAATTAATAATTATAAAACATTGAAACATGTTTTCATGTTCAAAAAGTAATGTAAATCACTTCTTAACATAAAATCTCGGTTGTCAACATCATGATGATGATACATTCAGAATATTATGATAAGGAAAACACTGCAAATTACCTGAGACTATAAGTGCCTCGTTTGGCCCAACAGTGTGAATATTGCCCATATTTCTCCACAAGATACACTCAACACTTAACACTGTTACAATTATCAATCACAATACGCGACGCTAATCTTTAAAATCTCGACTTCAATAGTACGTAAACGGATTTATTTACACAAGGACTAAAAAAAATCGTATCGTAATAAAACTATAGTAGGTTTCGCAGTTGTCAGATTGAATTGAATGTCAAAAAAATTCATTCAAAACTCATGCGCGCGCATACCACAGCGTCAGACATGTTTACATACTGCGTCGTACGCATACGTAATAAATTAGATAAAATCCCATTTAAGATAATAGTTTCGACAATTGTTATTTACTACCTTAAGTAAGAAATATCCATAAAATATTAAATCATCCTCGTTACCAAGTAATGTTTTTCTTATTTCTTTCCGTGAATCATATTGTTTTTGCTGTCATTTGTCATTGTCATTTGACAGTTTGCAAAATAAGTTTATGGTTTGCACTTATCAAAGACTATGTGATGACGACGATTCAAAAATGACTTAATAATTGTCCTTGCACTATTTCTTAGTAAACTAGAACAAGAACAAAAACTTCCCATTAACTACGTTTATAAGATACAATAGTCTTTATTTTTTCATTTTGGTGTAGATTCATTTAATGGAAATAAAATTATGTTCTTGCCTCCTAATAAAATTTTGACTCTATGGTGCAGACAAGTTGTGATTGTTTGTGAAGTGTGAACTATTTTGTGAATTTTAACGCTAATGCTATTATCAATAAGTTTTCTTGAACACTAAGAGAGATCCAAGTCTTCGTGAGTATTACAATATAAAAAAACAATTCATTCTTAACAAAAACAACACACGCCACCTCTTCCTCAAACCGAATTGACGGTATGTAACAACGACCACGAAGCTTTTTGACCACCTTATACCCTCCAAGATTAAACGTTTTTATTTGAATTCCAGCTGTAAGTAAACTAAATATACATAAGATGTCTGATACAAGTGACCTGGACCGTCAAATAGAACAATTGAAAAGATGCGAGATAATAATGGAGGCGGAGGTTAAGGCACTTTGTGCGAAAGCCCGCGAGATTCTTGTCGAAGAAAGTAACGTGCAACGAGTAGACTCACCAGTTACGGTAAATTTTAACTACAACAATAAATACATTACAGATATATCAATGTTTCATACAGTCTCCTTGTTTGGAACCATAAATGTCCTACTTTAACTTGCATTCAATGTTACTTGTTGAAAATTTTAGAGTATCACTGAATCAGTCTGGATTTAGCTCTATCACAATAGATTTATCATACACACAAACCCACATATACATTTTTCATGTCTTTCTTATTAATCAGGACATAACTTATATATGTTACATTGAATAAGTCATATGATTGTTTTTTATTTATAATAATTTCAGGTTGACAAATTTAGAAACCTGTATTTCATTTACAGGTTTGTGGTGACATTCATGGACAATTTTATGACCTTAAAGAGTTATTTAAAGTAGGTGGTGATGTTCCCGAGACGAATTACCTGTTTATGGGTGATTTTGTTGACAGAGGCTTTTATTCAGTCGAAACTTTCTTACTATTACTGGCATTGAAGGTAAACATTGTTGTATTTATTACAAAAATATGTTTTAAGAAAAAGAAGTGGACTATAATAAAAATTAAAGTAATGTTGTGTATAGCTCATCACATAACACAGATTTTAGTTCACCCAATTTTCATTGGCACACCAAATGAATGACTTGCATGCACTTTGCATGTACGCTGAGTGTAAATAATACCAGATAACCTAAATACCCAGGTTTTATTGCTTAATTAACAACATTTCTCTTAAAAAAGTAAACATATTGAAATTAAGGTAATTATGAAACTCCACCGATATGTATTTTTCTAGTAGTGGCACTAAATAGCTTCAGTGATCGACTTTAGCGCTCGCCATGAATAGTTATGTCTTAAATAATTAGTTAAGAATGTGTATATTAGAGGAAGTTTGAAAGTAGCACCAGTGGTGGAGAAATTGAGAAGCAAAAGGTTAGAGTGGTATGGACATGTTATGCGACAAAACAATGGGGGACATAAACCAGAAAGTGTTAAGAATGAATGTGGATGGCTACAAAGGATGAGGAAGACCAAAGAAAGTATGGATGAATTTGGTGAAAGTGGATATGCTTAAGAAAGGAGTGAATTCAGATATTACGGCTGATAGATGTATGGAAGAGCACCACATACTGTGCCGACCCTCCGTAAGGGATAAGGGCAAGTTGATAATGATGATGTCTCATAAGTTTAAAAAAATTATTGAAGTGCATTTTAAATTGGTTATTTTGTATATGTTAAAAAAGACCATTTACTGGTTCAAGAAATTCTATGATTGCAGGTTCGTTATCCAGACCGTATAACACTGATCCGTGGCAACCATGAGTCACGTCAGATCACACAAGTTTATGGATTCTACGATGAATGTTTAAGGAAATATGGTTCGATTACTGTGTGGAGGTAACTAAAGAATAATCTATGTTAAATATAGACAGTTATTAAACTAGAAGATATATGACAGACAGTGATTTATGTTGTTTTGTAAGTTACGAGGACAACAGTCAACTCCTGAAACAAATTTCAAACACTGCTTCACAAGTGACACAATACAAGCATGCCTTATTGTTTAAAACAATGTTACATACGAGCAGTCGCTCAGATTTTCGCAAATTTGGACCACCTGTTACGCTATTTGGACATCGCGGAATTTTCAAAATGTAGCTTATAAAATGCCCGTCCATATCAATTATCCTCGAGTGAAAGTTCTGTCGAAATCGGCTTCAGAGTGTTTGATATTTTTTTCTACAAATGACTTCCTTTAAAATATAGACGGACGGCCATATTAACAATACTTGTAAATGACTTGAAAACAAATTTAACTCCAATACGACAACGCAAATATGTCGAATGTTCCGTTGTGACGACTAGTAAAACACTAAGCTTGTTGGCGACTGAGCGCCGAGACTGCAACTGAGCCCGAGTCACTCCTCCCTGCCATGTGTTTTATAAAACTATCCCCCACTACACCTTCCGTTTTGTTGTTTTAAACAAAGATAAATAGTATTAATAAATAGCACAGATTAACAAATAACTTTTAAGAATATGGAATATATCAAAATAGTTAAAAGATAAAGATTACCCGGAACAAATGCGGCTTGCGGACAGACAGACAAAATTTTTTTAAATGCAATTTTCATTATTAGCAATACAAATACATCTTCCTGAAATCTGGGATTTTTCTTTTAATATTACAGACACTCTAATTTTATTATATGTATAGATTAAAAATTGAGTGATATGATAAAAATGTGATTAACTGATTTAATTGCATTTTAAAGGTACTGTACAGAAATCTTCGACTATTTATCTCTGTCAGCTATAATTGATGGAAGGATATTCTGTGTGCACGGCGGTCTCAGTCCCTCCATACAGACATTAGATCAGATACGTACGATAGATCGTAAACAAGAAGTACCTCATGATGGACCAATGTGTGATTTATTGTGGAGCGACCCTGAAGGTAAGGTTACGGCACTTAACCAACTATTTCTCTTACAACTAGCAAAAGATGGCAAATGTTTTTACACAAGAAAGGTATAGTCATGTTATCTATAAATCTATGAATAATATAAATACAACTCCTAAATTAGATAAAAAAAAATTAAATCGATTTCTCAATTTTATTTAAAGCGGCCAATACAATTTTTTTTTATTATTTTGGGAAATTTGCTAGTAAAAAGAAACTGTTATTGTACAAGAGTTGCTAATGTTATTTCGATGTTAAACAAAAATTTTACATGAACTCTTTTAGTTAGTAACAAATCGGATTTTTATTTGAACAAGGTATATGTAATAGAAAAAACTACCTTCTCACTACAGATGTCGCATGATCTGTTCTGAATAGTCAACACTTGTAACTAATTTGACTGAAGTCAAATTTCTTAATCTTACTAATATTATAAATGCGAAAGTTTAGATGGATGGATGGATAGATGCATGTTTGTTAGCGTTTGTAGCCTAAACGGCTGAACGGATCTCCATGAAATTTGGCACAGGTTTAAAGCATAGTCTGGAAGAACACATAGGCTACTTTTTATCCCTGGAATAGTTACGGTTTCCGTGGGATTCATTGATTTAGTTTTTTAATATTTACTCGATCATTCTGCAACGGTTCAACATATCTTATTGAAATTTGGCACAGATATAAAACAAAGTCTGAAGTAAACATGGGATAAGCTTCATCCCCGATAAGTGTCCGGTTCCAGAGGGATACGTAGCTTTTTGTTATTTATATAGTTCGTATGTTTTCTAATGCCACGCGGACGAAGTCGCGGGCAACAGCCCGTACTGGTATAAAGTACCGCTGGCCTCGCTTACTTGATAGTTGCAATATTTTTTCCTTACTTTAGATACTCAGGGGTGGGGTGTGTCGCCGCGTGGCGCGGGCTACCTGTTTGGGTCGGACGTGGTAGCACAGTTCAATGTATCCAATGACATCGACATGATCTGTCGCGCGCACCAGCTCGTCATGGAGGGCTACAAGTGGCACTTCAATGAGACCGTGCTCACAGTCTGGTCCGCACCTAATTATTGTTACAGGTTAGTAGACTGCTCTTAGACAATTTACATTCCATTTGGACTTGGGTTCAGGAATTAACGAGTAATATGTGTCTCTTAGATTGAGAGAATCGGTGGCTCAGTTGTTTAAGCACTTTACAAGTCTTGGGTTCGAATCCCGCCATGTACCAGCGTGATTTTTGAATTTCATTTATCTCACGTTTTTATGAATGAATGAATGATGAAAAAATTCGAATCAATTCAGAAATATGGGTGAAGTCAACCCACAGTGAGCCAGTATTGTGTTCTTTTGTTCTCTTTTACTTGTTAAATTATTTGATAGAAGATTTAACAAAAATGATTGCTAAATTTTGTTCTTTAATATGCTATGAGGATTTTTTACTCGGATTCTGTTCACTGCTTACTTGATTACACTCTATACTAATATTATAAAGAGGAAATATTTGTTTTTTATATGTATTGATATAACTCAAAAACTACTGGGCTGATTTTACAAATTCTTTCACCGTTACAAAGGTAATTTATCTGTGAATAACATAGACTATATGTATAACTATTTTGTAATTTCTTGCGGACGAAGTCGCAAGCAACAACTATGTACTATAAAATAATATATTTGTTCAGATGTGGCAATGTAGCGGCTATCCTAGAACTGAATGAGAACCTCCAGCGAGAGTTCACAATATTCGAGGCAGCTCCGCAGGAATCTCGAGGTGTGCCTTCGAAGAAACCTCAGGCGGATTACTTTTTATAATGTTTAATAGACAATTGAAGCCGGACGTATCCATGTAGTGATAAAACAATTTAACGTGTTTAGTGAATGAATGAGTGCTTAAGACCAATGTGAATGATTTCTGTGTAATGTAAGGATAATGGTTTTTATATGATGTGTCTGAAATATTCAATTGGAATTTAGATTAAATGATTTTTAAGAATTTGCAAGTTATAAACTAATTGGAAGTAATGCTCAAAATTTATTTTAAATTTTCATGTACAGTTCCCTTCGCTGTCGGTGAAGCATCTTGAAAACTGATTGTATAAACATTTTGTACATCCCTAATTTAAAAGGTAGAAATAATTTAAAAAACAAAATGCGTTTGTACAAAGAATTGTATAAATAAAATGTACTTACAGTAAATATTTCAGTGTACATCATATAAGAATTCATTATTAGAATTATTCTGTTTTTTTAACAAATAGCTATGCAATCTAAATCTTATTTCTCTACCATTCATATGATTTTGATCGTTTTGATGTGAAAAATAATTAGCAATAAACATTTTCAAGCACTACGTTAGGATAACAGTAGAATTCCACTGCAGTGATTAAACACATATTGTCTCTATTTTGTTAAAGAGAAGGAAAAAGATGGCAATACGGTCACTGCAGTAGTTTTGTACTGTATTTGCACGGTTATTAATGTAGTGTATAGTGAAAGACATTTAAGTAGAATCATACAGTTAAATCCCTTTTCCACAAAGCGATCAGTCGCACCACAATTCCGCCAGTGAAAATTTGACAAACTGCAATGGTTATAACAATGATGGGATCTGGATAAATCGATGTATAGTCGCGGAAATACACAGTGTTTCATTTGTCCTTTATTACAAAATAATTAGGATAATAATAATAAAACAATTAACCGTGTAACATGACCATATTTTCTTCGTACAGAAACATTTTAAAGTTGACTTTCTATTGGTTATTGTTTCGCGTTGTCTCAATGCGTACAAAACATTGGATACTTTTAAATCAGTACACCGCCAGATTTCCTAATTGTACTTACAGTTTTGACATACCGATTTTATTTGACATTTTCATGGCAAGGGACTCTTAATTCACGTTCTACTTAATGTCTTTTACTATTTTTGAATGTCATTAAAATAATTGTATATTTCATAATTAGAATAAGTAAAATGATTTAACGATATACAATTCACTGCCGTTATATTAGAAAATAACGTAATTATTGATGTTTTCAAATATCTTGTCGGAATATCGAATATAAAAACATCTAAAGTCCATAGATATGTAATCTATAGTTTAACATCAAATAGAGTTGATTTTTAAACATTATTGTCACTGTCCCACCACTGGCTGATAGAGGCTAAGATAGCTTATGACGTCACTGTCAGATAAGGTAACAAAATCCGATATTTCCATCGCTTATTTTACACGTTGGATTGTTATCTGACAGTTTACAATTTGATGGGACAGGCCCTAAGTATTGTTAATAAACTGAGGGAATTTATTCCAAGTAAAAGCCTCAGAAGGTCTTTTTATCGCCTTATTGTCCTGATTAGATTACTGGCGTTAAGGTAGGGCGTAAGCTTCCGCCCAGGGCGCCTGAGAAATTACGCCCAGGGCGTAAAACCAACCTTGATTATGTCTATAAATTATATATCTATGGTTTGAAGAAGCTTCGGGACTTAGAAGACTGTAACTCAAGGTTGAGTATAACATTGAAACATTCTTTCTATATTCTGTTGTCTTAATAAGTACTTTGAAATCAATTATTTTAAAAAAAATTAAATGCACTTGAATTAATAGTGTTCAAAGTTAATGACTTTCTACCACACTCAGGACGTTTAAGGATCATTTAAGCTGTCTTTAGTGTAAATTAATGGGAATAAAAATGGATATAATGTAGGGGAAAATTTTAATATAACATCTGGTACAAAATAGAAATAAAGTTAAGAACTGCTATAGCTTTTTGTAAAATGTGAGCCTTTATTGTGTCACTGATGTGTTGTGAACTTGGCCAGCTTATAATCTGACTAGACTTTTTCCATAAACAAAATGTTTTTTTTTCTATTCACAGAAGAGATAGGGTTCACACATACTGACAGAGAATAGATTGGTGCAAATAAAATTGAATTCTATTAGTTTGAAATTTATTTTCCTTTTCATATGCTCTTGATTATGATGTCCAAAGTAAAATGCAACCTTGCTGCAATCGAGTAATTTTCAATTTTATTTGCAGTAATATGCTTTGGTTTTTGAGCCGGTTTGTGAACGGTTTATTTCTTCTCGTGGATATTTAAATATGTTTTTTAAGTATGTATTTGAATTTGAATTTTGTTCCGTTTCTATTTCTAAGTCGAAACTTCCATAATATTTCTACTTCCATATTATTTTCTGAATGTCAGAGTTAAAAATGCTTTGGAAAAATTGTAAGAAAAAGGTAATATTTTTGTAAAATCAATCATTTGGTTTTAACCTATTTTAGTATAAAATGCGTAGAATTGCTTTGGATAAAAACAAAAGATAGTCTTATTGTAAAATGACGGAGTTCAAATTAAACTGTGACTTACTGTGTATTTGAAATGACGAGAATTGGAAAATTAGAAATTAAAAAAAAAGAATGCTTTTAATAATATTAGTGTAATTATTAAGATTTCCAATTATTTGGTATCGTGAATGTGATAAGATTAATCTTATTGCTTAAAATTTAAATAATTTTTTTAGTATACTTTTTTAATAATTGTTCCTTAACTGACAGTTCACGAGTACACTCAGCTGCATAAGTATACTTATAAAATTATATAAACTTGTATACGCTTTCAGTTTCAAAAATAAATATACGTGTATTCTTCAATAACATAAAGGAATATATGAAATTATTTTTAAAACTGAACTCATTTAAATTTTTTTTAAATTTCGTAACTGTATGCATATTTGCAGCTGACTGTACAAAAATATGCTCTGTAAGAAACAGATGAAATGTTTTTGCACAAATGTGTAGAGTGGTATCCCACGGTTATATTTAAAAATGATTAAAAAATGAATTTGTGCAAGATGTGTAGCAATATTTGAATTATTAATTATTAATAAGAAAGGCACTAAATTTAGGCTTTTGACGAAAAAATCGACATTTATAAATAAAAAAATGCTGCCTTAATTACTTCGAGTGTACAAGACATTGTTCTTTTTAAAATTTCATATAAAATGTGATCTCCCACTTCCCTTAGTGTAGAATCAATATCATAAATGTGCACTTTGGCGCTGTTTGTGACATGACTCTGAGTATGAGAGTTCATGATTTGTTTTGATTGTAATTTTTGTCATACGGGTTGTTCGTTTATGACATGATATTTTTTTAAAATTACTTCTTGACGTTCACTCGCCCTTGAGAACTTCTGCATTCTAAATCACATAGAAAACATAAAACAAGTGTATTTTTTACTACCAAATTCAAATTTTCATTATGTACATTTACTTTATTAATCAGAAAATACACGTGATTTTTTTCGATCTACTCTTTTTAAGCGTCACGTGATTAAGGAATGAACCAATATAATTGAAAAATTCGTGTTTTGTTTTCATTGTCTATTGTTTATCTTGTTCTTGGAACTTGACGCTGACGTCATTAGACTCGTCTCATGTTATTGTGCCTGAGTAGTAGCTATGTTTAATTTATTAACTAATGTTTGAGTTTGAACAAACTGTTAATTACCTCAATATACGGCTCAAGCAAGGAATGTCTGTGCGGTTTGATTTGATATGTTGATTTACATTTTGGTACGAAATAAAAAAACTTTATGACCATTTTATGGTTTTATTTAGAAACACAAGTTACTTAAAACTTTAACAGAGGTAGAATATAATCACATATTTAAAATTAAACTAGTATTTCATAATTGTTTTTAACAATTATTATTCACAAGTCATCTAAAAATAATCAAATCATCATTAAAAGCTTATATTAAACCCTTTTATGTAAATCTGTTAATATATCACTACATTTTGTTGATATTTTTATATCCACAATATTGTCAGCTCTGGTTGGTCCGATATTCAAAATGGCAACTTCCTTTTTCTCTTCCTTTGCTTGTAATATTATTCTATAGCTAGAATACACAGTTAGACTTGAACCTAACACAAACACCGCATCACTTTCACTTACCTCACTTCTGACCTTTTCTACTCTCTCTTTGGGAACATTGTCCCCAAAGAACACTATATCCGGCTTCAAAGGACCTTCACATTTTGGACACAATGGTACTCGAAACTTTTCAATTTGTTCCTGAAAGAATAAAATGTCTTGTCAAAATTAAACAAACATTTAAAAAAAAATTAATAACCTTCTTTTTGTAATTAGGTTGATTAAGAATGAAAATAATGTATTTTAGTTTTTTAGTATTAAAATTATGCTCTTAATTTAGGTATATACCTTTGTTCTTATCAAAGAGAATTACAAATGTCTATCTCAATATGTTTTCGTAGAGAAGGTAATTACAAAGAGTAATTAATTGCAGTAAAAGGTAATTATAAAAAGTGACATTAACATAACAAACAGATATAGAAGACAAAATCAAGCCTTTAATCTATACAAATATTATAAAGAGGAAAGATTTGTATTTTTGTAAGTATTGAAATAACTCAAAAATTAGTTATGAATAAATCATAAAAAATCATTGCTTTAACTCACTCTAGATAATTCAACATCTCCATCAGGTCTGATCATTGTAACACTACTTTCCATATCTGGATTCTGCTGCATTATTGTCTCTTGAAGCTCATATCTATCTACTTCAAAAGTACATTGTAAGCATTTCACTATATAACCAGTACCATGAAGTTCAATAATATTCTCCGAACCAGCCTTGTGATGCAGACGGTCAACATTTTGAGTCACTATTGCACTTACTTTGTTGATCTGAGAAAATAATTAGATAAATCGTCACTTTATCTTCTGTATAAAGTTACTTTATATTTAAATTTGCTTTTTTTAGTATACATTTTATTTTACTACAGCAATAATGATAGCAAGTAACTATTAATGTAGAATTTTGAAAAAGTAGCCCACATTTATCAGCTACATTCCCATTACAGAACTGTTAAAATCAGCATAGCCATTTAGAATGTGTTCAAGGAGTTTTTACATGTTTTTAGGTCTCAAGCCATTAGAAAAAAAGGAAGAATTTAAATCATTTGAAATTAGATCACATTGTCAATGTCATTGTATTATCTGTCTTTTTGTGTACATATTTTACCAATACACATGTATCTGTTAAAAATATTCTTATTTCTAAATATTTTATGATATACAGAATGTTTTTCCAGTAATACCGCCATTAAATTTTATTATATGTGTAAAAAGATGATTGATTCTATGCAAAATATTAATATGGGTTGCTAATTAAATTGCTTCCCTTACCCCTTAAGAAAATCATATCATTAAATGTCAAATATCGCTTATCTTTTGTTTTTCACACCACATAAGGTTAGGATTGAAAGTAGAAAATTTGTAATGTACTTTTATACCTTTTCTAATTCTCTAATAGCATGATGTGTTGCATTTGGCTGTACCACACTAAACCTTGGCCACCCTACAAAGTTCCTCGCCCAGTATCTCTGTCTCACTTTAGGATATTTCACAAATTCTTGATACTGCACTGGTTTATGATTACTTCTTGCATATAAACCTACTCCCTCAGATCTATAGTCAGGGATTCCTAGAAAAATATTTTAGAATACAAATAAAGTTAAGAAAAATGCTTTTTTCGTTCTGAGAGAGATGACTGAATGAGAGAACCTCAAAATGTTTTCAAATAAATTGCTAAGCATTTCCATTGAGATCTTTATTATTAAAATTTCATTGTACAAAATCTTATTACATGATTCATTTTCCACGTACGAACCCGATTCAGTCGATATTCCAGCACCAGTTAGTACTAGAATTTTTTTATTGCGTCTTACAAAGTATTTTATTGTTTCAAAATCCTTTTCTACAGGTGGTTTATAGGCAGGGACAAATGCTGCCTGCCTCACTAGCATTTTGAAAGGAATAATTCGCTTGAACATGACGAATTTTTTACTCTTAGCATACAATTTCTTCTACCACTAAATGAGCATTTAAACGCTTCCCTAACTATATTACAATATTTACATATAAAGTAATTTTAAAACTATTTCATATTCAATTTTGAATTTCACTTATTTAAAGCGCAGTTTTCTATATTTCAATACACTTTTATTGTCAATCAAATCATTGACATTGACATTTTATCACAATGACGACAAATCAACATATCTTTCATTTCACGCCAAAAACATTATAGATTTTTTGCATTGTATCTTAAACAAATATTGGTTTTACTACATATTTTTTATAAATAACAAAAATGGAAACAAATATATTATTACTCTTACATTTAAATAAAAATAGAGACTTAAGAAGAGTTCTGAAATTAATACGATTTATGAACGGGTTGACGTGTTCTCTTGACATATAACCTCAAAAACCGAAAATTTTTTTAATGTTGTTTTTGAGCTTCATAACATATTCTTGTAAGAGTTTATTCAATTCAATATGACTCTATTTAAATTACGATCAGCACCAATGGTCTTGGTAGAAGATGATTACAACATCAATATTTTGCCTCTTTTAAATAGCTTAGTCGGAGACCAACAAAAAATCAACCTATTTTGTTATGACCAACCTGTTAGACTATGGGAAAAAGTGTTTAAAAACCAAGATGTTCAATATCACACAGAATTTAATTCAGAGAATTTTATTGAATATACAAAACAACCCTGTCTTGTTTTCATTGATTCAGTAAATCAAATGGCCCTGAGAATGGGTTGGCATAAATGTTTAACATATATAAGGAAGCTTAAAAGTAACGAAAATGTTAAACTGATATTAGTATTGCATAAAGATTGTCTACAAATGCATTCTAAATTACAAAAGCATTTAATCCACTTGGCACATGCAACAATTACATACAGTGATAGTGACCCATTAAAAATAGCAGTACAGATAAAATTAGGCAATAAATTCGTAAAGACAGAAGAAATATTATCCTATGACGGTACAACATCTGTATTAAAATGTGAGAGGATAACAAAAGCGGTAGTAAAGGATGAAGAACCTGTTAAATTGAATCCCGGTGAACTCACTACATTCAAAATAGAGGTCGACCAAACACAGCAACTGGAGAAGCATAATCTAAAATTACCTTATATGAGTAAAATAAATGAAGGTCAAAGCAAAGTTTATTATGAACCAGATGCGGTTGATGACTGGGATGAGGAAGACCCTGATGAAGATCTTGATATTTGATGGAAACCATTATGCATTTTAAATAAATTATTACTAAAACATTTTATCTTTTCTTTCAATAGCTAGCATTGTTTAGCTTACATACTGAAACGAAACACTTCACTTTAGAAGCACTGCTTACAATCTGCCACATGTCAAATTAGATATATAAATGTTTGTTCATTTTGCTGTTAGATTATGAATATGCATACAATAATTTTGATTTACCTTTTACAGCCACAATATTTGGTCAGTTACTGTTTTGACCAGTCCAAAAATACTGATTTAGTGGTAGGAGTGAAGATTCTGTTAGTGGAAGATTTAATAATGCATTTCTTGTACTTTTAAATGTATTTCATCATTTGTATTCATCAGCATTTTCCTTTTTGAAGATAAATCGGTGTATAATCTGTTCTGGTGTGGATTAATGAGTGGTAAATAATAACACAGCCTCTCAGAGGCTCTGGAGTGAAGGGGTAGAAAATTTGAAATAAATGATTTCATTAGGATATGGTAGACAAATTCTCGGTTACAAAGAGTTCACTTTTTATTAATTTTTCTATTATCCATTACAATTTTGCGATTTTTTTTCCACCGCCACGTTACTTATACATTTTATTACAATTAAACAATATTTCATTATTAATAAAGTAGAAATACAAGTACGTGGAAGTTAAATTTATTAATGACACAATAATTACATCATCATATTCTCAACTCTTAAAAAGTATTTATAAATCACTTAATCAATGTTTAATTTTTCACGACCTAAGGAACAAAATAAAAAAAAACATTCCATTACAACAGAGAATCTATCAGAGAACTCTTCGATAGCCACGAAGGTGTAGATAAAAAAATAATTATGTATTCAACACATAGCATAAACGAAATGTAAATATGTATATTATATTTTGGAACGCAATAAAACCGAATCCGCTCAAAGCCGAACTGATAAAAGAACACTAGCATTTGACATCGAAAATTTCGACGATCACTTGAAAAGCACTCAAGGAGAATCAAAGACACAATAAAGCTAACAAAATACAAATATGATAATCATTTACAACCTAACAAAGAGCCTTCAGTACCGCCGCGTGCGCTGCGTACGTACACGATGATCAGCGGGCGTCGGAACGAATCATATACACGAGAGGGCGTGGCGCGAGGGCGGGGCGGAGGGCGGGGGCGGGGCCTGAGGGCGGTTACTCCCCGGCCAGCTCCTTGAGCCGCTCCTCCCGCGGCCGCGCGCCGCCGAATATCGAGGAAGCCTGGCTGGTGGAGGCCAGCGAGTTCACCGGCTCCTTCACCGTGCGCGGCTGCAGCTGCAGCTTCGGTCTGCCCGTCGTGTCTGCGCATACCAAACATACACTTTTACTGAGCAAAACATTATTATAAATAGAATACTTTAGATGGATGGATTGTTACAGTTTGTAACCTAAATGGGTGAACGGATCTCGATAAATTTGGCATATATGCATAGTCTGGAAGGATACATAGGCTATTTAGTTTTTTTTTAATTCCACGCAGATAGTTTCGGGTGAAAGTGGAAATTGAAAGACATTTTGTATAATCAGGTTTAGCGATACTAGCGCTCTAAGAAGGTTTAAATGATAAGCACCCTGGGCGAGATTTCTACAGCGGTTTTAGCAGGTCTTAGCTTAGGGTGGCTTAGGGTAGGTATTTTTCTGTGAGTTGAACAACAAACCTGGTCTCGCAGGCGGCATATCATCAAACTGTCGTCGCGGCTTAGCTGGCGCGGGCGCTACTGGCCCGCGGGCCCCCATGCGGCCCCAGTCTCCTCCGCGCGGCTCCTCCCCGCCGCGACCGCGCTCACCCCCACCCCCGCCCCCGCCGCCGCCCCATCGCTCACCACCACTGCCAGACGACCCGCCTCGTTCCCGCTCTGTAACATACAATAAACAAAGACATACACTTGTCAAGTGTTACAACCATAGACATCGAGCCATTGAATTCGGGGAATTCAATAATCAAAAGTAAGGGGGAAGTTATCTATAAATTTGAATCATTTTAATTCAATTAAATTGGTTAAAACAATAGACAATGTCCCACACTTGTAAGTGTAAGAACCATAGATATTACTAGTTGATCTCAGGGAGATAAACAAAAGTGGGGTGTCTAGAAACCTGAATTATTTCAATACAAATAATTTGAGTAAAAACAAGGGTGTTGTCAGAGAATGATCTAAGGTAGATCTTTGAAAGGAAAAGTTAGAAAAATGATTACCTTAACTAAAATTTGCTCCCTTTAGTTATGGAATTCATCAAAGGAATTAAAAAACCCTTACATTATTTCTTAAAACAATCAGATAGTTTGTAGTTTAGGGACTACTTTATCTGGTGATATAAAAGACAATAAAGACACTATTGCGTCACTTACCTATAATCTAAAGTGTAAAATGTTAATGTATGGAATACCAAGACTATTTGTATATTAAAGAAATTCAGGAAATAGTGTTATTAGAAGTACCCATTACTATTGAATATGAACAATGCCTTAAAATAGTGCATGAACCCGCACATTAGTGATTTCAAGCTGTTAAATCTTAAAATTTGTGTTATTTATATTGTTACTTGATGAGAATGAATTACTTTGCCTTCAGTCATACGAGCGATATTACAACGTTAAAAAAGCGTTAAATAGAACAAACATATTCCATATGCTAGGGGAATGAAACAAGAGTGATTTTAAAGTGTTCATATGAGAAAAAACGCCGGTACGAATGATTAGTTTATGTTTGGGATTAGTTATTATCTAATATAGTTTTAGTTTTAAAACAAGTATTAGTAAAATGATTGATGAAAATTATGTTTGTAGTATTAATTAATGAAAGCATAGAGAGAAGACTTGCTTTAAAATGTATATGGTTAAACCATAATAGACAACTTTTTTTCATGAAACATAATGAACCTTATGCAATCTGATACATGTATCCATAAAAATAAAACATTTTTGTTAATGTTTCGTCAGTGGGATCACGCTGGAAACACTGATATTTGGCATCAAGTCTTCGCTCTACTTGTAAATGAGTGGTTAGTGTTACCATGTGTGAACCCTCCACCCTGGCGCGGTCCTCTGCGGTCAGGCCCGTCGAAGTGGTCGTACGTACCGCGCCCCCCGCCGCCGCCCCCTGCACCACCCGCGCCATCCCGCCGGAACCCGCCGCGCCCGTCGCGCCCCCCGTCACGACCGTCACGACCATCGCGCCGACCGCGATCGAAACCCCCTCCTCTGGAAATTTCATCACACCCTGTATAGGTAGTCGGGGGAAATAAACTGCACTTTAAAAGCTACAGTCCCTTGAATATTGTTTTAACATTGACATGACAGAATAATATCCAGGCCGGAGTTCTCATAAGGAACAAGGCAGTACCATAAATGGATTCATATTTCTGTGGCTGTACAGACATGTAAAAGTCTTACAATATATAATATTAAGAATTACGATATTAAGCTGTGTTAACACAATTATGTAAAACTGTTTTCGTTGTAATAAATTAAAAAAGATTACGATCTTTGCAATTTAAATTTGCAAAGATCGTAATTAAATTGAAATTGATTATACATGTTTAAATTTAATAAACAAATATGACTGTTTCAATAAGCCTGTAATTACAGCCTTACAAAGGTAAAATTGTTATAATAAGTTTGATATAGTATTTCTATTTTTCTATTGAATTCTATTACAGAGAAAATTCTCTGTTAGTCTATGGCTAATACTTAATAATTGGATAGAAATAAATAACAAATCCACACTCAAACTAATCTATTACAATTTAAACAATTATTGCCAGCTCAAATAAAAAAGTTATTAAAAAACTCTTATGGAATTGTGATTTATATATCCACTAATACAAAAAACAGATTTAAGCTAAGATTGTTGTACATGACAAAAAAAAAATTGAATTTCTTATCAAAATTAAATTAAACTAAAACACCAAATAAACTGTTTTTTAACTGTTTTTCACCGACTTCCCAAAAGAAGGAGGTACTCAATTCATCTGCATGATTTTTTATGTTTTGTTATTGTGGGAATAAAACATATTTTGTACTAGTCTATGCAGTAAAAACTTATAGATAAGGCATAAAAATTAAACATTGTCCTTTTGAGACTTTTTCAATTAATTTTAACAAATGCTGCAGTTTTTAAATATAATGAGAACCCCTAGTTATAACTATTAACAGGCTTTATGTATCATTTTTAACATGGAACTAAATTTTTTGAAAATAACATATTTTTAACATTACGGGATGTCAAATGAACAAGCCCTCTGTTAGCAAACAGCTCATAGACATCTCCAAGTCATATGTAGGCCTTAACAGAGGAGACATAAAAAGAGAATTAAATTTCATTCCCACCTGTCGCTTCGTTTCTCTTCAGCTACATCAATTTTTACAACATTCCCATCTACAATTAGTACACCATTCATTTCAATTGCTTTGACCAAATCATCCAAGTCTTCAAATTCAACATAGCAAAATCCTTTGAATTTGTCTGTCTCTTTGTCCATAACAAGCCTAACATTTTTGATGGCCAGATCCTGAAACAAAATACAAACATTAATACATTCTTGAGTCAAATAATTTTTCATCATTTCTTTTAATTATTCCAACATAAAGCATAAAAGCTATAATCAGGATAATGTTTATATTATGGTTAAGTTAGGAATACTTGCTGTAGTGCTTAACTACTTTGTAAAATATTACTCTCTAAGTTACTAATGCCTTAAATATGAAAAAGTTTCATGAAATTTAGTACTTGGATATTAGTGGTGAATGTTGATGGAGGTGTTTAAAGAATGTGTGAATCCTTACATTCTTTTAATAACATCACATAGTAACTATCAAATGCAAGGTTAATAGTCAACTATGATGACATAATCAGCACTAAAAGTGGATAATAAACATAGGATGTAAGTTCAATGTCATTCAAACTTTCTGATATGAAAAACCAGAATTCAGACACAATAAAATCACTGATAACAATAGTTTACACACAGATTTACCTAATAGTAGTACACACACACGACATTAAATGTGTGTTAAATGAGAAAAAGTAGCAACAAACTAAAATTACTCACAGGAAAAATTCTGTTAATATCACCCTGGATGAGGCCAGAAGGTAGATTTCCAACGTACGCCTTGTAGGGAGGCTCGGTAGGTAGCGGACGCCCGCCAAGAGTCCTTCTACCGCCTCCAAAGTCCCTGTACGCATTATGAATTTATAACCTATAAATTTTGTTAAATGCAGCATTTTGATTGAATCTAATGATACAACAGTAGACAGGCTTGTAAAGTAGTGACGTAAATAATTAATATTCACACGATTCTCTAAAATATCACTTTTTTACAATGTGAATTTAACGGTGTGAATAAACACTGTTAAAGCACTGCGCGCGAAGAAAGTAATTGTTTTTTCAGAATATTTATGTTATTGCCGATTAATTACAGGTAAATTTGAGGAGAAGTTTTAAGTGTATTTTTAAAATTAAATACCTGGGATTACCATCGTCAAATCCACTACGTCCTGCCATGTTTAGAAACATGGAATAATAATTGCGCGCGCATCTCTTTCTGGATATGCCTAAAATGTAGATAATATAATAAGTTATTTCTGAAAAATCTCAACAAAATAACAAATTTTAGCAAATTTAATTTATTTAGAAGAGTCTTAGCCCTAATAACGTATTTATAACACTTTATCAAAAACTATAAAGAAACCAATAAGTACATAAAAATTCATTCATGACTAGTCAAGCTGAGCAAATCTCGTATTCATTTTGTTCAATATAAAATTAATTGAGACCCAGACTTCTAAATGTTATTTTACAGCAATCTAATGCTAAGTAGTTAGCTGAAATACTTTAATATTTTAACAGTGAATTCGCAATATTCATGATTATTACACGTTCAGTTAAAAAGCCAAAGTGATGGTAATAAATGTTGTGGCAATGGTAATATTTTTAATATTCGACTATGGCAAGATTTATAGAAATGTCAATGCCAAATGCCAATGCCATGCGGGTTTCCTTCAAGTGGTTTAGTGATTTTAAGTAGTATATTTAGCAATGTTACATTAATAAAATGAATGAAATAACAAATACTAAACCTTTAGAGGTGACATCTTCCTTATTAGATGCGTTTGAGTTATTAAAGGCAAACAAAGATGATGTGAAACTAAATGGCGGTGTTAGAATAATATCACGCCTTATGAACGATGAGGTTAGTTTTTTATTTATATTCGAAAAATGCATTTGAAATATTTAAATTTTACTGTATGTGAATACTCTAAACAAAAGTAGGAATAATTTGATGCGAATGAGCAATTTCTACCTTCAGTTTCATGCTGGTATGTCCTCAAATGAAGGGCATGTTTAATCCACCAGGCCTTTAGTGGAACTTAAATACATAGTTTTTTTAATGATTTATATATTTTACTTCAGGGTGATAAAGAAATACAGTATGTATTGCGGAGAGTGGTTAGAAGTCTTGGCGCCAATGTCCCTGACATGAGAACAGGACATTTTGCAATGCTTGTTGCATTATTAACAAACTTTGAACAGATTTCTGTTTCACAACTATTTGAACTGATTAAAAAAGAGTTACATGCCAATGGATCATCTAAAAGTGTAAGTATTTAGGGCGGCATACTAGATCTTGCGAGCGACTCCATCCACATGGAATTAAAAAAAATTAAGTAGCCTGTGTGTTCTTCCAGACTATCCTCTACATCTATGCCAAATTTCATCTATATCCATTCAGCTGTTTAGGCTACAAACTCTAACAAAATCCATTCATCAATCTTAACAATTGCATTTATAGTATTAGTAAGAAACAAAAAAGTAGCCAAATTAACTAAAACTACTACCAAAATTTGTTATAAATTTTTATAGCATGCACACTTTTTAACTCTATGTCTCAAAATATATTGAATTCATATTATTTAATAAATTGTAATTTTAATAATTTTCAGGAGGTTGGAGATGTAGCTCTCGGTCAGATATTAGTATGCAGTGCCATATTTCGATCTGGCCGTATGTTGAAATGTAATGAAGAAGAACAAAAACAAATATTGACAACATTAATGAAAGCCAGTAATAAAAAATCTTATTTGAACACAGCAGCATACATTTTATTATTAGATTTTATCTACAGTGTAAGTATTAAAGTTGTAAAACAAAGGCTCCTATGTAGCTGCTAGTGTGTCACCCAAAATAATAATAATAATAATAATGTAGACTATAGTAAGCAAAAATTTTTGCATTTACACCTTGCCCAGTATTATTCAATTCACTTCATAACTACAAAAAAGAAATGGATGGATTGCATAAAAGGTGACATGATCAAGGGAGTGAGGCTTGAGATGATGGATGATAGTGTTATGTAGACAACAAAAACCTCTTCCGCTGACCCTAAGAGATTAGAAAAAAGATGATGATGAACTATTAAGTTTTGAGTAAATGAAAGTAATTTTAGAATGATTAATTGTTGATTTCAACTAATTGTACTGAAGAATGTAATGAATCATTAAAGTTTAATGTTTTGTCTTGCAATTTACATAAGAGTCATTAAAAAAATGACTTAAATTATATTTATATGTATAGTAAAATACACAATTGAATCTAAATTTTCTTTTAAGCTTGATGAAGAACAATTCTCATCAGTAGTATGGTCAAACATCAAAGAGGATTTTAAAAAAGACTTAAAGGAATACAACTTGGATTCACTTTATTTTCTACTGGTTGCCAGTACTAAGTTTCCGAAAAAAGTTAAAGTAAAGAAATTACTATCAGTACCTGAAATACTGCATGAAGATAATTTACAGATAATATGTGAAAAACTTTTGGTAAGAATTTAATTTTTATAAATATAAAGCATACAATTTTAGAATTACATTAATACTAGATTATCCTGTGACACTGTCCATGTGGAATTAAAAAAAAAACAAAAGCAAGTAGCCTATGTGTGGTGTCAAACTTGTCAACATCTTTGCCAAATTTCAACAAGATCCATTCAGTAGTTCAGACTAAAAATCTAACATACATCCATCTATCTAAACTATCGCTTTTATAAAATTAGTAACATAATATTTGAATTTTGTTTTAGGCGGGAATTGACTTCAGTACAGTACATCATCCGATTTATAAAGAAATTGGACGACAAATAGCAAAAACATCACATTTAGTACAATTTTGGGTGACTGGCATTGACAGCCAACTTACAAAACATAACAGGAATAGAGAACTTGTTTGCATTTCCATGCTAACTACAATACTACAAAATCTAGATGAAAACGTTGAAGTAATTCCTGAACTATTAAGTGCGAACTTTTTTAAACTATTCATGGATTGGTTCAAAGGTTTACAAACGGCCAGTAAGATTAGAAATAAACGTGACAATGAAGATGACAATAAAATAATGATAAAAAAGCAAAAAGAACTACTCAATGCGTTAGCGAAATCATTAAAATCAGAGAAAGTGACAAGTAAAGTGAGAGTTGAGACTTTAAAGAAGGTCTTATTCAATCCAGGAGAGATTAATTTCTCTGAAGTGACAGGAACTTCTATAATTAAATCTATTGCCGCTGATTTAGATAGCGATGGTGTGAAAAAGATAGCTAAGCTGTTAAAAAATGTACTCATGAATACTTCGAAGAAATTAATTAAAGAGGATGTTGAAAGAAATTGGTATAATAATGAAAGAGTGAAAGCAGCGGAGCTTCTCTCGTTTCTGGTTAGTCATGATGCTGTGAAAGATGATACGGAATTTAAAATTACCAATATGAAATTATTGATGTGTTTTGGATTCTTTAAAATCGGAGGTGACGAAACTGTTGCAGTAAGCAGTGAGCTAGCAGGTAATGTTCTTTACTCTATTTCAAAGTTATTTTGAAAGTAATGTTTTTAAATGAGTTTTTATTTCAGGTTCCATCAAGTCTTGCTTTTACAGATGCTTCTCGTCTCGGTTTTCCAATGTTGACAACTTAGTAACAGTTTTATCATCGTTATGCAATTTCATATCAACAATATTGGAAAAGGAACAAGTCAGGGCAAAAATTGAAAAGCAATTTACAACCGAAAATATGGAATGTTGGCAAATGGTTGCAGATATATGTGAGAAAATAGAAGATGTTGATTCAAAATCGAAAGTAGATCATGTTTTTCTAATACTACTTTATCAGTTAGGACTGTTCTTGTTTTCGGAGCCAGCACATGTTAAAGTTGCTAGCAGTTCTATAAAGGAATTGAAAAGCTGCTATGAACATTATAGGAAAGTGAATTTAAAAGTAAGCAAAAAGAAGCAAGAAACTACAGATGATGAGCCTGAATGGATAGAAGTGTTGGTTGAAGTGTTACTTTCCATATTATCAGTTGAATCCAGTGTACTTCGCTCCGTAGTGCAATGTGCTTTTAGATTACTCTGGGAGTATTTAACACCATCATCTATTGGACAAATAGTGTCTGTTTTAGATCCAGAAAGTGAAGCAAATCCGTTAACTGTAGATAGTGAGTCTGAAGATGATAATAATGAATCTGATAATGACGATAATTCTGACAATGATGATGATAGTACGGCAAAAATGAATGGCGAATCTGAGGGCAGCGATGACAGTGGCAGTGATGGAGATGACAATGATGATGATGATGATGATGACGATGATGATGGAGACATGAAAGTACCAGATCAATTAAGAATGGCAATACAGAAAGCGTTGGGTGGCGCAGCGCCGGATACGGACACAGAAAGCATAGATGCAGATGCAATCAATGAAGAAGACGGCAAGAAACTAGATGATGCTCTCGCCGAAGCGTTTAAACAATTTCAGCAAGGCAAGAATAAGAAATCTAAAAAAGATCGCAAAGATAAAAAAGCTTTGTCCGATTTTAGAGTTAGAGTGTTAGATTTAATTGACATTTATTTGGAGAAGGATCCATCAATGGATATTTGTCTTGCAATGATAACGCCATTAACGAGGTGTTTAGAATTCTGTATGCAGGACAATCAGTTAATAGAATTGGAAAATCGAGTTAGAAAAACTATAAAGAATCTGTGTAAAATTAGAAAATTCTCATCCACACAGGATGTCAGTGTTGACATATTGAGTGATTACTTGAAATCAATTATTGACAAAGGTGGAAGGTCGCATTTTATGTTCCAAGCTTTAGGGGATATTGTCACTTTCTTTGCAACATTTATAATACATTGTTCACTTAAAGTGAAGGTCAATACACCTAAAAAGAAAAAGCTATCACCAATTCTTGACATATTTAAAGATGCTCTTCAGAATTATTTCCGAAATCGAAACTGTTTACTTCCAATAATATTCTTCCACAATGTTCTTCAAACTGAATGGGATGATACATACGATCTTGTACCTATAGTTTTGGAGAATATTTTTAACAAAGATGTTCGCCATTTCCGACGAAACGAGGGTATCGAACTTTTGTCTGGATTTTATAGAGCACTGAATAGAAATAAGCCTTGCTCAGAAACACTTTTGACGAAATTAAATAATATAGAAAGTGAATTTGAGAAACAGCTTTCAACTGTTATATCACTTGGCGAGGAATTCAAAGTGAAAACTAATTTCGTGACGTTATTAAAAAAATTGATTAATACAATGAAAGGATTCCACGAAAGCAGTCGTATTAAAACAAATTTGAATTTTCAAAATTTATTTAATTTGTTAAGTCAAATAAAGACCACTGGTAAATGTGAAAATGTTAATAATCAAGCAAATAAAAATCATCAAAACCCTCAAAAATCTGGTAAAAAAAAGAAAAATAAAAGAAAACAATCACAAAACCGGCTTTCCGAACCACCAGTGAAAAAAGTCAAAGCAGATGTTAACGCGACAGTTAAATAAATCTTGACAATGATTATGATTTTAATAAAAAAAAATAAATTTTTAAACAGTTGTTTTTATTAATCAGTTTGTTTTCAGATGAGATATACAAATTATGATTCATTTAAATAAGTTTTCAGTTAGACCTCTAAATTAAACACTAGATAGGTGTGACAAAATCACGCATTACCAGACAAGTTTGTAGCACAATTGTGGATTTTGCGATCAAACGATTAAATGTTCCGTCAACAAAAAATGATTATTAATATTATACCTAGTATACTAAAAATAATCCAAACCTTTAAGTTCACCGGGATAAGAGCAAAAAGTTGGGGACGAAGTTTTGTAGTTACAGAACTCCTCAAGTTGAGTTGACTCAAATGTAGTCAGAAGAGGTCCAATTTATCCCAAGATTTGCATTCTACCGTGGGTCCCGTTTCGAGTTAGTTTATACAAGCAGTAGACTTCGTTAAATAAATAAATAAAACATTTATAATTTGCGAAAAATTATCTGTGCAACTTTTTCCAAAATGGTAGTTTCTTATAATATTGTTAATGGCAACATTGTTTCGCCGGAAACAAGCAACAACTCATATGTTTCACAAACTGCACAAAACTCAGCCAGCCATCTTTTGTGGGAAAATCATTTATTTCGTGTCGTCAGGGTAAATTTCATAATTGTAATTAATGTCAGAGCCACAGTCTTCGCTTTTATTAAAAAAGCAGCTAGCAGGTAAATGTAGTATGTAGTCATAAATTATTTTTGTGAACCATCATTGTGAGCGTCAAGCGATCAAGTATCCATGCAATCATTGACCTTACTGTGCCGAAATTTAGAGACGATAATGGTTAATAGTAAAGATCATATAAAATTTACACTTATATTGCGTATCTCGAGAAATTAAAAAACTCCGCAGTATATCGCTAATCGCGTAAGTAAAATCAATATTCGCAATGACAGACATTCGTTGCCAAAGTCAAATAAAGAAATGACTAGGTGTTTCGAAATGTTTACGCTAACTTGGCAAAGAATCACGTTACATTTTTAATAGTAGAATATTTAAAAGTATGTATAGTTTCATAAATTACAAATGAAGATGTGGCTGAAATTTTACGTCTGATTTTTCAGAATTAAACAAAAATCCAGTGGAAGGTTTTTCTGCTGGATTAATAGACGACAATGACATTTACAGATGGGAAGTTCTCATTATCGGGCCTCCAGACACATTGTAGTAAGTAAAACATTCATCAGAATTTTCAAATTCAAATTCATCTGAAATTCAAATTCAAATTTCAAATTCATCTGAAATCAATAATTTTTATACATATATATTTTTTGTTGGATGTGAATGTCAAGATTTAAAATTGACAATATCAAGTTTAATTCTACCTATCTAGGAATTAAATTAAACTTATGTAATTTTGTCATACTCATAGTGGTTAAGTTGAAGAAATAGTCTGTAGATATGTCTACGAATTTTTTTTTCACATGCTAAGGTAATTTATTTAAGTATTAGCTTGAAAGAATTGGGTCTAGTATAAGGTTCTATATAGTATTTTATGAATATACAGTTATGTCTAAAGTCAATTGCATTCATATTTTTATGCAATTGAAACTCACTCTCATCATATCTCATATTTTTAGTTGAAATATGTTAGAATTATAGTTACATATTGTTTTAAATTATCATGTCTTATTTCATGTTCAGAAAGTATATCATTGTATTTTTTACTCAGAAAGTGTTTGATATTTTTACAGTGAGGGTGGATTCTTCAAAGCACACTTACATTTTCCAAAAGAGTATCCTTTGAGGCCACCACGGATGAAATTTGTTACTGAAATTTGGCATCCAAATAGTAAGTTATTATTTCCATTATACTTTACTTATCTATACTAGTATAATAAAGATTTGTATTTTTGTATCTAGGCAGATTTAAAAATTCTTTTAATGTAAGAAAGGTAATTTATCTCTGAGTAACATATTTGTAGCTATAATTTTTAATATCATGTGGATGAAGCTACGAGCACAGCTAGTAATCTTTATTGTACACTTACTTTTAAATTAAGAATTTTCAGTTAATCATTAATTAAAATCATGTACAAGTATTGTTACATTCAATTTCACAGCTTGCATATTTTTTTTGCTGTTGCAGTAGTTGCAGCAAATACCTAAATATCAATTTAAGTCTTATCTCTAAGTTTTTAAGTCTAACTTTTCATTCCAAAAAAATCCATTTTCACACCAAAAAAAGTGCATATTTTTGACAAATCATGGATATTGAAATATGCATCAGCTTATAAAATACAATCTTAACCAATAAATAATGTTGTACTTATGTTAATGAAGTGTGGTAACACATTTAAGGTGAAACATATATATGTTAATAATATTAGGAGTGGTCAGAGCTTTATATGTTTAGCCCTTAATGAAATAGTTTATTTTTTATTGGCAACTAATCAGTAGTGAAGGAATAAATACCTCTTCTTAATAAAATAAGTTTTTTTATCTACATAACACTGAAAAACCATAGTCAGTTTACAATTGTCTAAAAAAAAAACGATTGTTCAATTAAAGGGTGTATAACTTCATTTTTGGGGTGCTATGTTTTGAACATTTCTACATTTTTATTTTTAGTACAGGTAGATGGATTTCCAAGTCAGTCTTGACTTTCTATGTTCTAAATCATTACAAAGTGTAACAATATTTATAATAAATGTTCCAGTTGAAAAGAATGGTGATGTTTGTATATCAATATTGCATGAGCCGGGAGATGACAAATGGGGTTACGAGAAAGCATCAGAGAGATGGTTACCCGTACATACGGTAGAGACAATCCTTATAAGTGTCATTTCTATGCTGGCTGATCCCAACGACGAGAGTCCTGCTAATGTTGATGCTGCAGTAAGTTTTTTAATATTAAAATATTTTTTTTTTTATATAGTTGCAGATTTTTTATTTAATTAAGAGTTAATAGAATAATGGTGTAAGAAACACATCTTAAAACGTCTTTAGAATGTTTAATGAAGGTTTTTTACTATTGAATAGAATAAATTAGATAAGTATGTTTTTGTTACTATGAAAAATGTATGGATTTGTTTGTGTGGTTTTTGTCATAATTATTATTTGCGTTTCTGTTTACTGGAAATGGTGTTTTGGAGACAAAATGCACTTCTAATAAGTGCATGGTTGACTATTTAATACCAAACACTCGTAATAATATACATGTAATTGTTTGTCTTCACAGAAAGAATGGAGGGAGCGATATTCGGATTTCAAAAAGAAAGTTGCCAAATGTGTTAGGAAAAGTCAAGAAGATTGCTTTTAGGAGCGGAGGGATTATAAATATAACAGAATTTTGCAATTGGAAAAGGGCTATACAATACAAAACACATTGAGATAACATAACACATTAGGTTGCACACGACATTTGCCCATCCGACAGTTGTCCGCCAGTCGTAGCCGAGTCCTCATTCTGTTTCTTTTTGCAGAAAGAGTGGAGAGAATCATATTCGGAGTTTAAAAGAAAAGTAGCACAGTGTGTAAGAAAGAGTCAAGAGGATTGTTCCTAAATAATAGTGCCCTTTTTCATAGATTTATTTGGATAGTGAGTGTTTGTGATGCAACGGAGAGGTTGGCCGCAGTGACACAGTGCGAGCGCCCTCACACCCGGGCTAGAGACAATATTGAAATTGTTTTAAAATAAATACTTATTGTAATGAAATGGTATCGCTGCCGTATTTTATAAATAAATTAAAAGTAGTATCCGAGGTCTTTTTCATCTTTTTTAAGACATGTTAGCTAGCTATTGTTATGATATAAAAGTGTATGAGAATTTTTTTATAGAAAAAACGAATCTGCATTTGTTCCCTTCTCACATATTTACAAGTTTGATCTCTTTAAAATAGAAACCAAATCTGAAATAATTTAGTTGTATTTATTACTCGAAAATGTTTATATTATATTGCTTACGAGCACACATAATTGTATAAAAATGGTAAAATGCAATGCCTAATATTGTGCCTGTGAATAAATGTTTAGTTACCGCTATACTCTGATTGAACGTTCTTCCGTATCGCATGTCACTAGTGCTCATTTTAGTAGTGAAATTTTAATAATAATTTTGTCTGAATAAATGCATATTTTGTAAATTTATCTTTGTATATTGGTCCACCTTGCCCTTAGCACATGGTTATATGATTTGCACAACTATGGTGTTTCCTTTATTTTATAGAAATAAGAAATTGCTATTGAATTGTAAAATCAATTGAATAATAGTTTTAAGAAAACTTAAGAAGTGTACCTTAAATACATAGCTTTTGGAGACATTTTGTATAAAACAAGCGTATAAATTATTTTATGGTATAGCTTTCAAAATTATGTAATGTCGCAGTTTTTTTTAAATATACACATACTAAACTATTGAAAATTAATTTTGAAGGTATAAAATGCTTTCGAACAAAATTCTGTTATATTTTTTAAGCTATCCATGGCAAAAATTTTCACATTAGTGCATGTTCAAATTTAATAATAATTTGTCAATATAAAAAGCAATTAAAACAATCGATGCCTTTAAGTGTTTGTGACAAATGTTCAATTTTCTTTGTGTATGTATATTTTTACTATAAAATCATAATGCAGTGCTAATACTTTTTCATTTGCACCCAATTTGCTTCACATTTGATAATAATTTCTAGATATACAACAAAAAAAAAAATAACTGGAAATCAATTTTAAGGAGTACTTAGGACTAACACTTGTCAGACTTGGACCAGATGGAAATCTTTAATTTCTACCAAAATTTTCATTACAATATTTAAAATAAATATCAAAAAAATCTATACACATTAAAAGTGACCATAAAAAAAATTTAGTGAACACACATCCACAAAGTTGATTTTGTTCCAGGTAATTTCTGTAACAGCTGCGCCTATTTTAATAGGTAGCTGCATTGGGTATATCATAAGCTCTTGTCTTTTAAATAACTCGCTGACAAAGTCGCGGTCGCCCGCTAGTATAGAAAAAAACTATGTGTTTAGTGATCCTAATAGGTTTAAGTAAAAGGCATTGGTAAGTAAGGCAATCAGTTACACTGTTTTTGGCTACAAATTGCTAAATAAGCCACTATTTCATGTTTATAGGTAACTCAAAATTGATGACCTGCAGATCACTTCACACAGGTAAATCAGATCAGTCAACTGGCTCGCTGATGAGATCAATTTGTACAGAGGTATGATTCCAATGAGCTGTAAGTCACCAAACATTGGCTCATTGGCTCATAGTTACAATAGCACATTGTAAGCTGATAATTTAGTTGCAGAATTGCAGCTCAGTTCAAGACTGAACGCTGATTTTGTTGAACCACTTCAGAGCTGATTTACACATCTCTAATTTTTTGTTACATGACTATTAAGACATTGAAGTATTCAATATCCTTTTACTGGAAAGGTAGAAGAAAAATAAACATACAGATGAATTGAGTACAGGAGGTACTCGATTTGTCTTGGTAATTCTGTCAAAAAGTATGCAAATAAAAATAATTTCTCAGTAATCATTTTTAATTGCATTAAAAGTAAAAAAAGAAATAATTATGTAACAATTAACATTTAAATTATAGTTCTAAAACCTAACTATTAACAAATTAATGTTTAATCAAAATTTTATTCACCATCAGAGTTATCTGCTAAAACAACACTTTGTATGCTTCTTGGATCAAATGTGCTTTCAAAACATCGTTTAAACATTGATTTTATCACTGTCTTAGATGTTGGTGACGCCGGTATATCATCACAATCTTTAACATCCATTAAATTATTATTTTCAATAACACTATTATCACAGTTATTGCTTAAAACTTCATTAGGAATGTCTACAAAGTTAAAAAGATGTGAATCTTCATCGAGACATTTAGATATGTCATCTAAATGTGGTTTTTTACTTGCCGATTCTGATAAATGGCTTGTGTCTTTACGTTTATTTCTTTCTATTGATGTTTTCTGTGTTGATACTTGTGTGGATACATCTGGTTTAGTTGTTGCTAACACAAAATGTGCTTCTAATGTTGTACCATTGTGGACAATAAAGACAATTGGTTTCCCAGTTGTTTCAAATTGTATTTGAATAGGTAAACTGAGGGCTTCAGCGAATGTTAACAAAGCTTTGAATTCTTTCATAGTAAATGTTACTGCGGTTTCTTCTCCTACTGTATAACTGTCAAATTCCTCCGCTTTAATATTTATCTGTGTTCGTATAATTTTTGATAAATCAATATTATCATCAATGTAATTTCGTAAAAGTATTGACTGAGATAATGCTTCTAATGTGACCTGGTCATCGGAACTCTGGAAGTTACCGAGTGCTTCTGAAAGTATCCTTTGTGATGATGTTATTCTAAAAACAATAATTTAACATTTGAAAATCATTAATAAAATAGTAAATTAAGGGCCTGTCCCACCAAATTGTAAATTGATAATACAACGTGTAAATTATGTGATGAAAATATCTGACAGAGACATCATTTTTAAGCTGAGCCTCTATCAGCCAGTGGTGGGACAGGCCCTAAAAGTCCTATATACTTTAAATACTTACCGATTTGGAACTAAATCCTTTGTGTAAACTGCTTGTGTTACTTTACTGTCTAATATTGATACATAATGTGTTTTGATTATCCCATGTTTACATTTAAACTGGAAAATCAACTTACACTGGTCTATGTCTAGTTTAATTTCTAAATTCTCAACTTGTTTATCCATATGAGCTGGTGATTTAAAAGAATTTAAAGCAGACTTCATCGATATTTTACATCTCGGACCTTCAGTATCACTATTCGAGTTATAATTGTGGTTAAAATATGAAAAGAAATTTTTATTAAATTTAACCATAGCGTAAGCCGACTCTGCTGAGTTTAGTGTTCTTAATCGAATACAATCAACAAGGGATTCCAAATAAAGTTCATCTCCGAATCTTGCTAATGCATGTATAGTTCTTCCTAAAACTAAAAACGATTTGTTAAAGATTTCACGGGAGAATACTTAATCCAGATGACAGAACATAAATAACCTTTTACGTTGGGACCTGGTACATAACATTTCATTTCTCTTAAAATACGTTTTAAGTATATAATGTAATACTGTTACAGTTCTTATTTGAACAAAACAAAGTTAAATGTTTTTGAAGAAACAAACTTTTTCGAAGAATATTCATGTGACAGTGACAGATGGATTTGACAACAATGAACAACGGTTTTACTAACTTTCTGCCAAAATTTTACTTTGATGTATTTTGAATTAAAGTTAAAATTACATATTTATTATAATCTCCCTGTACTTTACTCAGGCTTAAATTATTAAATGTTGTGTAATTCAATAAATCTGATAAATCTTTTCAGTGGACAAATCCTACGCTGGTGTTTTCATTTAATCAATATCCATCGGTAATTTAGAAAATAATATTGAACGAAATCTTTCACAAAGAAACATATTATGTAAAGATCATTCACGACACGATTTGAGCGTCCATTGATTTAAAATTTAAATACTTATACACAATTTACTGTGCCGGAAAAATATTGCGCCTATTATTAATGTAACAACAATTGCCCCAATCTAATTTTGCATTATAATTAAAGGATTTGCAAGATATCGGATATCAAATAAAATAGTTTCATTAACTTTGGAAAAGAACTCTCTTGTGTCTCCAATACCAAATTACATTTCCGTTCATAAATCATATGTTGAAACCCAAAACATTTACAAGTTTCTGAAGATAAGTAAATTTATACATGCATATCTGTGCGCTGACTGTACAATTATTATTTTGGATACGGTGTCGGTCATATTGTTTAGCTTACGTCAGCTAAGAATGCAAAATCGTTTTGTTTATTACGCATTGTTGCACTTATCGGTTGCGCGCAGTTGCGCGTAGCTTTTAATCTTATGATAATATCATCCGAGTTGTTGGTCAGAATGAGATAGTGTTAAAAGCAATTATAATCTATGTTTAATTCACTAGCTTATAGTTTACAAACATAATTATTATGATAATGATTTGTACTGAAAACGAATGATGAAGTGCATATGTTCTTTAGAGACGTCTGTGTCGTGACGCATTAAAAAGATAATGAAAAAGCTGTTTTTTTTTTTAAATTAAAAAAGGTGACCTGTCTGTAAGGAACCAAGCCTTTTGAATTTTTTCTTTTGAATAAAAAAGATGGATAACAATAGAGGAAAGCAACACTGAATTTCCTCTTCGAAAACCGCGCGAACTAGGAAATCATTAATCAACAACATTGATTTATTTTCGCGGTACCGGAACCGATATATGTATAAATGTAATTCATACAATAATTTACCGCTTGTAGTCTTATCATTTGTGTAAAAGCGATTAGATGCTTGTATTGTTGACGTTTAAAATTAATCTATAATTACCTATTCATCCTTTGACTACCTGTAGTGTGTTTATCACATTTTTTAACCTGTACGCAGATACATAAAGGCTTTGAATTCGGCCACAAAACCAGTATCGCGCGAAAAGACTGCTAATATAGTAGCTTAAAAATCAACGGGCTGTAATAAGTGATTTTTTTTTAAATTTATCTCTGTGATTAAAATAAACTATCATCATGGATTTGACCGGTAAAAATAGTGTTAAGTTTTATGTATCTGTAATACTAGCTTTCGCCCATGACTCTGTCCGCGTGGAATGAAAAATTATAGCAAGTAACCTATGTGTTCTTCATGACTATGCTCTACATCTATGCCAAATTTCATCCAGATCGTTCGGCCGTTTAAGCTACAAACTCTAACATGCTACACTTTCGTATTTATGATATTAGTAAGATTTTGTGCATTTACTTGCAAATTTACATAATCTGTAAACTGAGTTCATTCTCTTTGAAAAAAAAACTGGGATATTTTCTAGTTTTTGTCCATTTGTTTTGGCGGTGGAAATTCATGGATCAATCGCTTTTATAATTGGAAAACTTATTTAAATTGATTTTGAGACGTGTATACAAAAAAAAAAAATGTTTAAAATTGAATGTAAGTACTGTTTATGGGCAGCGCTATTTTGGCAAATTCCGATGGCTGCTTGTTCATTGGCAGAATTATACTATTAACAAGTACAGTGTTATCTCGGTTATATTCAAGAATAATGAATGAAATCCAAGCCTTACTGAATACAATTGTTTTGATAGTGCAAACTCATCATTACAAACAAAAGTATCGTATGTTTCTTTTGTTTGCACAAAGAATGCAAATATAAAATACTAGCGGCCTGGCCTGACTTCGCACGGATCCAATATTGATAAGAAAATGTGTTTATTTATAGAAACCTCTAAATTATAGTATTTCTATACTTTATTACAATTATACATAGCTGTTGTACTCGGCTTCGCCCGTGTGATATTAAAAAGTAATAAAACACATAGCCCATGTTACCCAATAATAACGTAACTTTTTAATGGTTTTTTAATGGTTTAAAGATTCTTTAAAATCGGCCTAAGAAGTTCAGTTATTTCAATATATACAAAAATACGAATCTTTCCTCTTTATAATATTATAGGTATAGATATAAAGTCGGACAAACGTCTGCACGTCAACGAATGTTAAATAATTGGACAAATATATGATAGTGATTTTCCTCCGCAAAAACCTAAACAACAGTAAAATAAGTATAGCTAAGTATAGCTATCTCTGTTTTTTTAAAGAGTAAAAGGGAGACGGCAATTTGTTTCTGCTTCTGACGAATTCTGCTTGTCACCGTGATATTTAATCAAACATTGTTAGACGATTCAATATAAAAAATTCAATCTAAATATTATTACTAAACGAAGAAAAATATAGTGCGTGGTTAACTAAGGACTGCTTTACGCATACTCCGCGCCAGGGAGGATGCGAAGTTATGTGGGATTCTCTCCAAAATGTTGCATACCCACTAAACCACCTCTGGTTCCTTCCATGGTGGCGGGGCCATGGGTACGCTGTTAGCACTCAGGGGAGAGGACTAGCCTCCCCAGAACTCCCCTAGGATAGGCGCGCCGAAACTACAGCGCGCATTCCACCCGGCCCTTAGTAATGTGTGGCAACCCCACCTGCCGCCACAAGGCTATAGAAGCCAGGAAGGCGGAAGCAGGTATCCGGAAATACAATCCAAAACAATTTATCGTTTAACACACGGGCGCTAACAGGTGGTATAAGGGGGTGGGTAGCAACCACAAGGTCTTAGTAGAAAATGGATCCGTTAACCGAAACCTAGTCTAGAACTATCTATTGGTAAAGAACTACGGAATAAAAATTTAAACATTTTGCAAACATCTTTAATTTATTGTATTCTTATGTATTTTATAAAATTAGCATAACAATAAAGGTATTACGATGTTTTATTGTCAAATGGGAATGAACGAAGGTTATCTCTTTGTTAATTCTTAAAATGTACTAGATTCGAGTCTGGAATGAATTAATTTGTTTGCATACATATTTTATAATATTAATAGATTTTTTCTGTTGATGATGTCATTTTAATGAATCGCAATGTGCAAATGTTTGTAATTAGTATTTTTGTTGTGTTCTTGGATGTCAGTTATAATGCATTAGTTACTCGATGTAGTTTCAATAATATATCATCTTTGCTCTTAATATCTCAAAAAACCAGAGATATTTCTGGCCACATTTGCAACAATAACAGGCGAATTACATTCATCATTATTAACTTGCACTTATCCCTTATGAAAGGTCGGCACAGTATGTGCTGCTTCCATACATCTCTATCAGCCGTCATATCTGAATCCACTCCTTTCTTAAGCATATCCTCTTTCACACATTCCATCCATACTTTCTTCGGTCTTCCCCTTCCTTTGTAGCCATCCACATTCATTCGCAACACTTTCTGGTTTATATTCCCATCGTCTCGTCGCATAACATGTCCATACCACGCTAACCTTTTGCTTCTCAATTTCTCCACCACTGGCGCTACTTTCAAACTTTCCCTAATATACACATTCTTTACTTTATCCATTCTTGTCACACCACACATCCATCTTAACATACGCAACTCAGCATCATGCAATCTTCTTTCATCCGCAACTTTGAAACATGCGAATTACATTAAGTATATAGCTATAATTATTTACTTTAAAACCATAGATTAGTTTTTATTTAAAATAATAATAAACAATTAATCAATTCCAAAACATGGCAACATAATACAACATGAGAAAAAAGAAAACTAGCTATTAACAGTCAAAACTAATGACAAGAAAATTGAAGAGAAAAAAAAAACATCTAAACATATAGACATTTTAACAATGCGTTGCAATGCAGAACTGATAGGGCCTTTGCTCAGCTATGTTTTGTACCCTAGGGGTAAAAACCCTGATGTTCTGCAAAAGCCTTTACATCCTCCGTACGTCAGTTACAGTAGTTAAATTATTGAAAAGTAAGAAAAAAACAAAAAAATAATATTTTTAATCCCTCCCAAGTGGATTTGGTGAAAGGAAGTCGGCCGGTTAAACTTTAATCTTACTAATATTATAAATGTAAAAGTTTAGATGGATGGATGGTAGGATGTTTTTACTATCTCGAGAACGGTTAGACAGACATCGACGAAAGGCACATATGTAGAGCATGCATAGAGCATCACCCGCGGACAAACCAATTATATGGTTTTTGCGGGGCCATATTTGAGCGTATTTTTAATTTGTTTTCATGTAATATATATTCAATAATAATAATAATCTGGAAGAACATATAAACTACTCACTAAGTTTTTTTTTAATTACACCCAGACAAAGACGCAGGCAAATCCTAATAATTGAATATGACGTGAAATTCTCTAAGGCATGACAGGCAAACAATATTTACCTTCCATTTTTGATTTTTTTTTTCGTTAATGATTTCAGTGGACCAATACATGGAAGGTCTCCTAAGTAAGGAGGCCTACGACCATCCCTCGGATTCGGTGAAGCTGGAGAAACTGGAATTAACGCTACCTGATTGGTACGATGAAAAACTGTTTAAAAAGTAAGTAAATCATACTTCATACTTCATACTAATATTATAAATGCGAAAGTTTAGATGGATGGATGTTTGTTGCAGTTTTTAGCCTAAACGACTGAACGGATCCTAGAGGGATATAGGATTATTCTGGAAGAAATAGGATACTAATTAAGTTTTTTACTAATCTCCCATGGACGAAGTCGCGGGTTTAAACTAGTAATAGCTTATAAATTTTCTGGGTGCTCGCTTACATAGTTGCTGAAACCTTTATGCAAAAAAATCAAGTTTTCGATGCTTGTTAATAGTTGAATAGGTCAGTTTACTCTTTTTGCATAAATTATTATACTCATTATAACTATTATATTATAAAGATATAGTTTGTGGTAATTAAAGTTATAAAAACTAACTATTACAACAAACACGTGTTTAACAATGGATTTATTTCAACTCTAACACGTGTTTAATCTGAAACAATAAACAATTCATAATTTTTTTGTATAAATTACTTAATTATAAAATGAAAATTATAATGACTCAGCGTTCATCTTTTAAATATTATAAGAAATCTAGTCACAATATTACGGTGAAATCAAATACATAAAAACATGTAAAGATGACACCATGTACTTTTTCCGCTGGTTCTTTCTCAATACTGGTTCTATCTTAGCACTCAAGTCTGATACACCGTATTTATTTTGATGTAAATATGCCAAAATTGTAATAATTACGTTTGCTTCTGATAATTGACGTGCAAAGTAAAATTAAACTTTTGTTTCAGACAATTTATTTACGACTAGCTGTTGTTCGCGACTTTGCCCGCGTGAAATTAAAAAATATCCTATGTTACTCACTGATGACGTAGCTTTTAATGTAGAAAGATTTGAAATCGGCCCAGTAGTTATTTCAATACATACAAAAATGCAAATCTTTCCTCTTTATAATATTCTTATAGTATAGATAAAAAATCTGCTCTGCTTTACGTTTCGGTTTGTGTGAACGAATCCTTCGTTGTTAGATGCAAAGCCAACATACTATGTAATTTACTGGAGAAGGCGTATGTCCAGCAGGGGGCAAAGGCTCATGATGAAATGTTTTCAACATTAAACAATTATGACTACAGTTACTGTATTGCTTCGTTTTAGGGGTCAACGATTTTTCTGGAAGCATTGCTTCGGCTTATCCTTCGTGATGATGCCGGGGCTGGTGGCTGTTTTCGCGGTGCCCACGATATTAGAGGTGTTGGCCGATTCAGGAAAATCATCGTCTAAGTACACAGCCTTCAAACGATACGTAGCAACGTTCCTGCACTTCCAGTCGTGGTTGACTCATGATCTGAAGCCGGGTAGTGAGTAAGTATTACTTCGAAGTATTAAATATCATTATCTAAAAGGGAGTGATGACTGAGATGACGTATGATAGAGTTATGTGGAGGACAAAAACCTGTTGCGCCGACCCTACGAGAGTAAGGTTATTTAGCTAAAACATGTGATAATAATTGTGAAAATATGGATTAGATCATGGAGATCCCTTTACGCTGTTCGTTCACAACACTTGAGAAACGGTCGCGCTGCTCGCTTGAAGAAGAAGGGAACCATCTCTCAGCGGGACTTGGCTCTCACTCAGTTCGGCGTCATCGGCCTCGGCATCCTGAAGCCGGACCGCTTCGGAGTGCGTCAAGAGGACCCACAGGATTGGGAGGGATGGAACCATTTTTGGGGAGTGGTTGGCTATATGATCGGCTTGGAAGATAAGTAAGTGCTAATTTCATTTTGAGCGCACGCACATCTTTGGCACACAACTGTTTAGTCTCGCTTTGATTTCTATGAGCTTATATGGAGGTACACTACACGATTTTTAGTTGTGCAACTAAACAGTCTGATTGGCTACCAAACAATCGCACATTTGTGCAATAGTTTAGTCAAAGGTGTGCACACCGTTTACCAATTCAGTAGAATATAATTTGACTTGGTAGAGTTATATTTAATTTAATATTGCATTCCGTATTCTCCGGTCTTCAGTTTAGATCCAGTTTTTTTTCCGAAGGGGATTGCTTTCTGCATACTCCATGCCTCGGGGCAGACCCGTGAGTTAGGTGGGACTCTCCCCCCCTAGTGGGCATACCTCACTAAACCCCTTCGTTCCCTCCTGGCCAATGTGTGGGGCGCCACGGGATACCTTTCGCTTGCCACCGCGACGCCCCACTGACCGCCCCGGGAAGGGGCCCTCGGTGCGTCCCAACGAGTTGGGACGCTGCACCCTAAGGCGCTCCTCGAGTCAGTTAAGATCCATAAGCCAAGGTATCCTAAGGTTGTTTTCTCATTGCAGATATAACATGTGTCGAAGAACAATGGATGAGACCCGTCAGGTTTGCCGGATGATACTTGACCAAGTGTATACACCGTGCCTGGAGAACGTACCGGAGTACTTCGAGCATATGTCACGTGTTATGTTGGACGGCATGTGGGCGGTGAACGGCGCTACGGAGGCCGGCAGCCTCATGTACGTCACTAAGAACCTCGCCGACGTACCCGGGTACATCCTTACCGAGTCCGAGAGGATCGCGCTGCAAACAAAGCTGAGGAAGTTGGCTGGAACACATGAGGATAGAGGTATGTATTCTTTACGAGATTTTTTTTTAGGTAAGCTACCTACTTATCTCTGGTATATATAAAAATATATGAAGACAGAAATTGTAAGGTTTCTTTCCTTTTTTTGTACAAAACTGATCAAGTTTTAGTCTGACGGGAAGAGAAAGGGATTGATACATTAAGAGCCAACTTACCTTAGTATTAAGAAGAAAATTAGTACTGCGCTGTAGGATCGGCGCAACACTAGATTATCGGCATAGACGTCCCGTCCCTGACAGCTGTCAAAGGTCATTAGACGTATTGAAATATTACGCGATCCTGGCGAGATTAGTAACTCTGAGTGTGCTAGTTAATTATGCTAGTAACAATTAACTTAATTGTTTAAAACTAGAGTTGTAACGGAACTCCGCCTCTGCATCGGCAAGTGCGGAACTTCCGCAAGAAATGAAACTCCGCATCTGCTTCTGTTATTTCTTATGCGAAGTTATAACGGAGGTTAATTTATTATTAGTGACCTCCTCTTCTGCTTCCGTTAAACTCCGCTTCTGCATAGGTGAAGCCCTTTGCCTCCGCACCCGCTTCCGCTTCCGTTAACATGGCCTCCGTTACAGCCCTATTTAAAACTAGATACGGAATGCTTCAAGTTTTACTAATTGTATAAAATGATGTTTACTTTTATTGTTTGTGTCACTTTTTGTTAAGGAGTGATCTTGTAATGCATTATGACATGCTAGAATTACCTTTTTTTTACAGGTGTAGATGTATCAACATTGGTACAGAAATGCAGAGTTGATGGTCTACCAGACTTGCCGCCACGTTTTCTCTACCTCAAAGACTTCGACAGCCTGGAATCTGTTCCCGAATACAAGAAACTTTCGTACGCATCTAAATACAAATTAGCTGTTTTATCTTTACTTATGGCTTTCTACTCCACGAACTTCGGTCGATTTGTTCTTAACTTGTATTATAAAATCAATATGTATATGGCGGAACATTTCCCATACGTAGCTTTCTTTTTGTACGGTATTAAGAAATCTTATGTAGATATATTTAAAGACCCTGAACACGACAATACAAGGAATATACCTAACTCGGAATACAAAAATCAATCACCAGAGCCCTGGTACAAAGTGATAGTGTCATTCTGGTAATCGACGATTGTTAACAAGATATTAAAGTTATAAATACAATAATGTGAAGTTAAAGGATCGAAATTATTTTCATCGCTTGTGCAGAAAGTTAGTGCTTTCTCATTATCTTCGGAAAGAGTGATATAGTAATATTTTTCGGGTGTTTTAGAAATTAAAAATCATAGTTTTAAAATAAAATGTTGACTACATCTTGATTAGGAAAGGAAATTGTGTGTGATTTAAAAGATAACTTTTTAAATTTTATCTTTTGTATTCAAATGGAAAAGACGTATGAAAATAGTAGTTAACATCTGTATTTTATATTTTATATGAAAATAAAACGTTCTTAAATATTTTGTGCATATTTATTAATCGTACGAATCAACTCGACTCACCCTTTCGACCTTTGCCTCTTTAACATGTTATTTTTCACATTATATTGTTTTTTTTCTTCCTCTGGCGTTTGCAGTGATAGATAAAAAATTACAAATGATTTTCACAGTAAAATTTTTAAAATTGAAATATAGTTTTATACCTACAAAATAAGATTTCTTTGCCATTTACCACTTCCATACTAATTCCTATATCCACTTATTTGTAATATCCTCGCGTTTGTTCAATAAATTTGAGTCAAGTAAGCAAATATTAGATACGAAATTTGCATAATATATTGCACGTAATGTTGCCATGTTTGAATGTAAATGAGGTTAAGTATTTAAGGGTGCGTCTACAGCTCAAGAAACGCGCACGCGTTGCATATCACTGCAATGGTTTGGTAGCCAAGCAAACTCATGCGAGGCTTGCAGAGTAAGTGGTAGAGCGCGCTCGGTGTAATACCACGACCACACCACGAAGATATTTCCCCTTCCTATGCAGCTCCTCCACCGTCAAATCCCTTTTCTCTTCCCATCCTCTCCTTATAAGAAAAGGGTGGTAAAGAAAAAGGGACTAAAATTAGGCCTCGGGCACCACACTCAGCAGACGAAACACGGACTTGCTTCCATTTTACGCCTGTCTTCTCTGTGGTCGTGGTATTACACCGGGCGTGCCGTCTATTCGAGCTAAGATGTTAAAGCGGGCACTACCACTGTTACACGGATGAACGGAACTGGATGAAATTTGGCATAGACGTAAAGGATAGTCTGAAAGAGCATATAGGCTACTTGCTTGATTTTTAAATTCCGCGCTGACGGAGTCGCAGGCGAAAGCTTGTATGAAATACATAAGTGCAACACACGGGTAGCTAGCGATTGGCTCGTGAGCTGAACATTTGCTTGGTGTACGCACCCTAGGAACACACTAATACTGTAAACAGATTTTGACGTGACTGTAACAACACTATGTGTTATTTTTTATATGGATTTATTTAAATTGTTTTGTATATTTGTGTCACATTTAAGGTAAATTAATACTGGTAGTAATTGATAGTTCCGGATTTGACAATTTTAATGACTTATCTGATAATTTTGTTGATGAGATTAACACTGCTAGAGTTATCTTTAGTTTCGTATTAAAAATAGAATTAATGGTGTTTCTTCGTAGTGATTATTTATTGATGTTACTACAATACGGTGATGACGCTTACTATTTTTTTTACGTTTTTCGTTAAGAGATCGTAGTAGGTTTATAATGTAAACAGGATTTTCGAAATAACAAACATTAAATTTCTTTAGTCTAATTTTCTAGTTCTTGATTGAATCACGAACAACTCACTAGCTTTCGCCCGCGACTCCGTCCGCGTGGAATTAAAAAAAAGACAAAACTAAGTAACCTATATGTTCTTCCAGACTATCCTCTACATGCTTATTAAATTTCATCAAAATCGGTTCAGCCGTTTAAGCTACAAACTCTATCAAACATCCATCCATCCATCTAAACTTTTGCATTTATAATATTAGTATGAAGTATGATTATCTTAAACGTATCACTTTTGTGAAAATTGTTGAATAACTTGAGTACAAAAATTGAGTAAAAAAAACAATTTTATATGTAAAGGACCGACGTTGGAAACATACTGATTCTTTAGAACGTCCTCATTATTACGTATTTTATTATATTTATCTGTATGCATCTGCAGTAGTGATAAATATTCTACACAGTGTCCAATACGAGTAGTGGTCTTTAAAACGCCTATTCGTAATGTTGTATCAAAAAATATATTAAGCAGTTTTTTTAAATAGTTACATTCAAATAGTGATTTTTTTGTAATATGGATTTAACAGGTAGGAATTTTACTAATATCTTATACGTTTGGATGGATGTTTGTTGAGTAGCTCCAGAAAACAAATACTGATTTGGATGTTTGAAAGTAACAAAATAAACTTTTTAATAAAAAAACAAAACCGACTTCCGAACAAAATACACTAAAAACAAAATGTTCTCAAAAAAAAACAGTACACTAAAAAGTAACGAAATAATTCCTTGAAAATAGTAAACCTCCCTTATTGTAGCTGTTATGTCTATATTGTACAGTTATTTTTACTTTGATGTCGGTGTCAGCCGAGGTATGCAGTGATATTTATACGCAAGGGTTTCCACATTTTTACTATAACAATTAACAATTGTACCAGACCAGATAAAATATCTTTTGCAATTCAGACTATTTACATTAACGTAAGCGACGACAATAAACAAAAACCTCGCTTGATATTACTCCTATAAAAATATGGGCAAAAAACGAATCAAGTGATCACATTTTAAAATTAAATAGGCTATTTAGGATGGACGCAGTCATGAACGGGAATTCAAAAAGTCGCGAAAATCCTCAGCGTTTCACTTACAGTATAATCTTACTAATCTTACTAATATTATAAATGAGAAAGTTTAGAAGGATGGATGGATGGATAGATGGATAGATGGATGGATGGATGTTTGTTAGCGTTTGTAGCCTAAACGGCTGAACGGATCTCCATGAAATTTGACACAGGTTTAGAACATAGTCTGGAAGAACACATACGCTACTTTTTATCCCGGGAATAAGTACGGTTCCCGTGGGATTCGTTAATTTAGTTTTTTAATGTTTACTCGATATTCTGCAACGGTTCAACGTACCTTATTGAAATTTGGCACAGATATAAAACAAAGTCTGGAGTACACATGGGATAAGCTTCATCCCCGAGAAATGACCAGTTCCCGAGGGATACGTAGCTTTTTGTAATTTATATAGTTCGTATGTTTTCTAATACCTCGCGGACGAAGTCGCGGGCAACAGCTCGTATTCAATAAGCAGTGAGTTGTGAGTTGTGAGTAAAACAAAAAAAAGTTACAATCCCTCACACAAATATAATATGTGGGTACAATATGAGTACATAGTTACAAATTTAAGAATGTAAAATTTACTTATTGTAAAAATAATACTATATTTCTTACTGACAATAACGACTACGGAAATATTTTTAACAACTTTTTTGGGTTACGAACTTAGCATAATGTCAATATGTTAATATTCTTTTTTATTACGAGTACATATACAAAATCCTTTGTCTTTCATTAACCACTAGCTGTTTCCGTGCGACTTCATTCGCATGAAATTATAAAAAGTTTATTTTATTTACCTTTGTCAAATTCTTAATTGCAAATGTCAAAATAACAAAGCATGGCAACCTTGCTTCCTTAATGTTGGCAGCAACTTATGGTCTCTCTCCCACATTAGGGTTTTTATCTAAAATATTTACCCCCTAAATTTAATGGCGTGAAATATATAGCCTAAAGCGTGGCGTAAGTATAGGGCTTTTTATTTATATAAGAATTATTAAAAAATATGCTGTAATTGCTGACATCTTAGGCAACAAAGAAGTGTGTAAGAAGAACGATTTATTATAATAGTACCTATAGTTAGATAAATAGTTATAAACTGTATTTGTATATGTATTATATTTATTTGTGACAACTATGCACCAAGGAAACAATATTAGGTTATTTTTTTTTTAATTGTAAATAAACCAGCCCTTGTTCACGATCCCACTTAGACTAAATTTAGTGAATAATGCCACACTTCGTTCATGCCACAAATCATTTATTGAATTCCTAACGGCTGAATACGGAAACGATATTTAAATATATATTCAAATCTGAATAAAATTATCGGAACGATCGGATCGGATCGGATTGTTAGAACCTTAACATTGTCGCAAATAAATTTACACTAATACTCCGAATTTGAAACAATTTTGACGTTTGTCAGATTGTAAGCAAAACTTACTAAGCGAGGTTTTCAACACTCGTTTCAGTATTCCCTTTGTGAAAACCACTATAAATTACTCGCACAGTTACTACACTATGCAGTGTCTTAAGTAGTCAAACTAGCTTTTATCAGACAAATAATAATACATTTGAATCCTAATGTACGTGACCTTAACAAAGATGTAAGCGGCTAAAAATAAATAAACTTGTCTTAAGTTTTGGAATATACGACACTAGTTGATGCGCGCGACTACGTTCGCGTGAAATAATAAAATAATAATAAACACAGTCTATGTCACTCGTTGATAACGTAGCTATTTAATTGTGAAAGAATTCTGTAGTTTTGAGTTATTTACATACATACAAAAATACAAATCTTTCTTTTTTATATTATCTTTCTTTTTAATATTATAATATTAGTATAGATAAGGCCAGGAATACACATGCAACATACCAATTAAAGGCATGCGTTAACGCTATTAGCTGCCATGCAAATAATTTATTTTGTGACATCTAAGTACTTGCAGCAAATTAAGGGTGGGTCGAAAATTGGCACTGATATATGTCGTCTCAAACGATCTCGTTGACATTTTACTAGCATGAACGCATCCGGACATTGTCATGTCAGCTGCAAACCCGTTTTACTGTCATGAACGCCATTATACTTGACAAGGTCATCTGCTAAAGATTTGGGAAAGAAAATCTCTAAACAATTATTTAACTTCCAATTATTAGAAAAAAAACTTACTTAAAATATAATAAGATTCTTTTTTAAACTGATTGCTTACTCTATTTTCTTTCTTCGTAATTCATGTTTTGAAATCACTACAAACACACTACATTATTGAAGTATGTAAAAATCAACATCATGCAATATAAATGGTTGCTCAACTTCACACAAAACAAACAAAAACAAGTATACAAAGAAATGGACAGATTTTGTCGTAATACACCACTATACATTTTCAGCGGAGCAATATTTGGAAGGTCTCATGAAGGATGAAGCATACGACTGTCCATCTGATTCAGTCAACCCTGAGGACCTGGAGATGAAGCTGCCACCATGGTTCGATGAGACGCTGTATAACAAGTAAAAAATGGTCCTTATTCTAATAAAAAAAACGTATGGTACAAAATTATTCAATTACCATTTTTATAGTGTAAAAAGTATATAAAAAAACTGCTACTTTTCTGACTTCAATAAGGAGGTTCTAACATCAAAAGGTCAAAATTCTCTTGCACGTGTATGCCTCTATTATTTTTATATACATTATATTCAGATTGACGATTATATTTTTAGAGGTCGACGTTTCTTCTGGCGGTTTTGCTTTGGGTTCGGGTCTGTGATGATGCCGGGTCTAGTGGCGATATTCGCCGTGCCCACCATCCTGCAGGTGCTGGTCGGCTCAAGACGATCCTCATCAAAATACACCGCGTTCAAGCGATATATTGCTACCTTTTTACATGTCAAAGCTTGGTTGAGTCATGATTTGAAGCCTGGCAGCCTGTAAGTATCAGAGAATATCAAAATAACTAGTAACTAATTCTAGACACTTCAACGATAATTAAAAATTTAAATGCAGCTAACATATGTTACGAAGTTGAATAATTTCATACGATTGGAGACGTAATTACTAAATAACTATGCGAAGACCAGTATTGTTTAACCTTGTAATGTACCTGTATACGTCGTATTATACAGATCATGGCGATCATTATATGCCGTGCGATCTCGACATTTGAAAAATGGCCGCGCGGCTCGATTGAAGAACAAAGGAACAGTCTCTCAACGTGATTTGGCTCTGACTATGTTCGGAACCATAGGTCTTGGTATCCTTAAGCCAGATCGCTTCAGCATAAAACAAGAAGAGCCCGAAGATTGGGAGGCATTTAATCACTTCTGGAAAGTTATTGGCTGTATGTTAGGAATGGAAGATAGGTCAGTATTAACATGTCACTACCGTCTTTGTGACTTTTTGATGCAAATACCAGTTCTAAGAAGTGATTGTTGAAATGAATTACAGATACAACATGTGTCGGAGGACAATGGAAGAAACCCGTCAGGTGTGTCAGCTTATACTGGACCGCGTGTATACGCCGTGTTTGGAGAACGTGCCGGAGTACTTTGAGCATATGGCGCGTGTCATGATGGACGGCATGTGGGCTGTGAACGGCGCTACGGAGGCCGGTAGCCTTATGTACGTTACTAAGAACCTTGCAAATGTGCCTGGGTACATTCTCAGCGAGTCCGAGAGGATCACGCTGCAGGCAGCGATTAAAGAAAAGTTGGCTGGAAAGCACGAGGATATTGGTAATTATAGAATTTTTGTTTAAATGGTTTCATTTCAAGTTATAAGTAAATGAGCGCGGTTCCCCTTAAGGAGGTCACAACTGTTTTGAATTTTCACTACAGCGGTTGAGGGGTTGGAAGAAAACAATTGTTTTTTTCTTCCAAGAAACGGGTTTCAACGGTAGTAGAGGTAATTGAAGTAAGTCAAGTCCTGTATCGATTGCTAACAACATGAATAAGTACATCTGATATGTTAGATATCCGCATGCCACGTTCGGTCCACCGATCATATATGATCATGATGTGTGGGAAATTCACTATAGTGCTCGAGAAAACAAATAAAACAACAAAAATCGAATGTAATAACTAAAGAGAAGAGAAGAGAAATAATGTCCTATTATCTATATTATTAGATTTAAAAAATCCATAAGACTAACTGTGATTTACGCTCCAAGAATATGAAACGAATGATCATGCGTCGAAGAGTTAGTTTATTCATTGAGCTATGGCGTCGGAACGACACATATACTGTTTAAAAGATTTATCGCCCGTTCGTTGCACTTCAGCGGATATATATCTGTATAATTCTCTCGAGTTAATGCAAAACACAGCTCACAACATGCATGTGAAATCTGCCGGTTGCTCGCCACTTGTTCAATCAATTGATGCTAATAATAAAGTTTATTGCACACGCTCTCTTTGTTATAAGATAGGTGCCACATGGCCATTGCACACATTATAAACCGTCATGCAGTTGACTGAGTTCAGTCATAGTCCTCAAGTAACAATAGAGTTAAAGTTTGATGCTGTAAAAATGTATCAATATGCATTAAGCTTATCATATCCGTGTGCGGATCTGTCAGAAATTATGCAATACCTATATAGGCGTATACAAGGACATGAAAAAACCATTTGACAAAACAGCTAACTATAATAAAGCAAGGATTTTGTAACACTCTTGACTTAGCTAGTCACCTATATAGTTTAGTTTGATCTATGTCTACGGGGTAGTTCCTTGTTGATTTCAAAACAGGCCGGCAGTTCGAAGGATATTTTTATAAATGTCTGATGACCCCGATGCGACGCCACAACGCTCATGTGGGATCTACATAAGAGAAGGGTCAATAAAGTTTCATTGCATTCGTCGCAACGCCGCCGGCCATTGTACGACTACTATACGAGTATACTTATTACTATGCGGGCTTTATATATATAAACGTTATATAAACAAGACAAAAGTGACATTTCCATGTTCACAGTATTCTTAAAATGGTGAATGGTACCCGCCCTAGCACAAAAACTTGACTGGTTACGAATGTGATAAAAAATATTCCTCTGTACTATTACTAGTTATCAATCAGCGAATAAAATTTCTTTTTACCTAACTGTTTAGGAAAAAGGAAAAACCACACAAAGTAACTATACAAGATGCTTAATTCTAACTTTGTATTGTACGTTAAGTTAATTGTGGACGAAACATGAAAACCGTTTCATCGGATTTTCTAATTTGTTGATAAGGTTTGAACTCGTTATAATGATTATAGGAGTGGACGCATCAACACTAATCGCAAAATCCAGTCTACAGTGTGTTACAAAACGTGAACAACGTCTGCTCTACCTTAGAGATTACGACTGTTTGGACACAGCACCTGAGTATAAGAAGCTTTCTTACGCATCCAAATATAAAATCACACTTTCGTCTATGATGACGGCTTTCTACAAGACGTACTTAGGCAGAGTTCTTCTTAACTGGTATTATGTAGTAGCCCTATACATGTCTGAATATTTTCCGTACGTCGCATTCTTTCTCTACGGAATCAAGAATTCTTATGTGGACATATTCAAAGACAGCCCACTAGGAGACAGTCCACCTAAAACTAACGCGGAGTACTACAAGCCGCAACCACCAGAACCTTGGTACAGAGCTATTTTAGCTTTCTGGTAAGAAAAAATAACAATCACTGATAAAATACTCTATTTTTGTTTAATAATCTTATGCAATTGATGTTAAGTTACGTATGATTTTAAAATGTATAAGTAATCTGTTTATTTTCTAATGTTAAATTGATTAAGCAATAAAATTAAAAAATGTTAAAAAAATGTTTTTTTTTTCCTCCTGAAATATGCCAAAAATAATGGAACGTGCACTTACTTTGACGAAATTTATAGTATTTTGATGTCAAATCGATTTCCTGTTTGTTCTTAAACTCACTTCATCATCATCACCAGCTCACTATACGTCCCCACCGAGAGGCTCGGAGCCTACCCGATAGTAAGGGGTGACTAGGCCATAATCACCCCTTGCAGTCTTAAACTCACTATTAAATGCGTATTTTATTGCATCACAAAAAAATCGTCGTTTTTTCTATTTTTTCCAATAATATTTATGATAAAAATCTTTACCTGAGTTACGAATTTTTGGTAATAGATGGCACTTTTATATATTCAACTAGTCCCAATGGCGGACTTTTCCGCACAACTTTTGCACTTAACAAAACTAAATATTAACTTATTACCGTATAAACAGTGACGGTGCTGAAATTATAATATTAATAATATAATAGTGTTTTAAATGAAGGAAGGAGAATCCAGATACATAGGTATTTAGTGTTAGCTACCAGACGATGAACTAGACTTCATATCATGTCTGTTTTTATCTGCGTCAAATAGCTTTATAAACTGAATTATTTGCCGACCTTGATCACTGTGAGTGGTGTTGTCGAAAGGTAGACTCCATTCGCGGACTGCGCGAATAAAAATATTTACATTTTTTGTGTCAACTGTTTGTTACCATGGATTTAACGGGTAAGGAAGAAAAATTGTGTTTTTATTTTTTTTCGTAAATTAACGAACTGGCCACCGAAGTAGCTGTGATTTTAAAAGAGCGATTCGAAATTTAAAAATATTTTAAAGCTCGATTGTTTTGGTTTTAAAATTGTTGTTTATGTGTTATTAAAACTTTTTTAATAAATCACTTGAAAAGTATACACTAAAAAAAAAATGTTATAATTACGAATGTTCAGATGGATGGCTGTTTGTTAGAGTATACAGCCTAAACGGCTGAGCGGATCTCGATGGAATTTGACTTAGATGTACAACATAACGAAGTGTATGGTTTAGGCTACTCATTAAGTTTTTTTTTATTCCGCGCGAATTCCATACCTGGCCTAACCCGCGACGTCGTGCGCTATAATTTAGTGATGATTGTATTTTGCAAAATCTGGAAAAGATAAAAGATTGTAATTTAAAATACCCAAGATGGCTTTATTATATTTTTGCATATAACATGTATTTTCGTCGTTTACTGATTATTTATTGTATATATCTTTTTATTATATCAATAATCTGTTTGATATGAAGACAAAATTGAAGACACAAATCTACTAGCTTTTGCCGCGACTCCTTCCGCGTGTAATTAATAATATTAAAAATAATAATAAAGAAATGAAAAAATATAACCTATGTTACTCACAGATAACTTAACTTTCTAACGGTGAAAGAATTTTCAATCGGGAATTTTAATCGGCCCAATAGTTTTTGCGCCTATTCATTACAATCGAATAAAGTTTTCCTCTTTATAATATTAGTATAGATACTAACAATTTTCAATGTCTGCTTAAAACATGATTATACTGTTGGTCAGTGAATAAATCTAAAAGCATTCTATACATTAGGTACTTTTCTAAAAGTTTCATCAAAAACGACAAGACACGAAGTAACAATGACATTGATAATTAATATAGACAGGCCAAAAAAAATTACAAATAAAAAACAAAAATTAAATTAACGATTAAAATAAAAAAAAAACTGGTGCATGCGAGAGGTGAACTTTCATTTATAAAAATTGAAAACCGCATTATGACTCAGAAAAGTCTGTATAAACGTGAGTGCGTGAGATTTTGATATCCTACGTTTTTTTTATATAATATAAGGTGACAAACGAGCAAGCGGCCACCTGAATCCACCGAAGTGGAAAGCGACCGCTGCCCATAGAAATCCGCAAGTGCAGATGCGCTGCCTACACTTGATTGACGGAGGAGACGCACATAAAGAGTTTTTCTCCTTCCTGTGCGTCTCCTCCACCGTCAAATCCCCTTTTCCTTACCATCCTTTCCTCTTATAGAAAGGGTGGATAGGGAAATTAGGTCTCCGGCACCACACTCATCAGACGAAACGCGGAATTGCTTCCACTTCACGCCTGTTTTCTGTGTGGTCGTGGTATTACACCGGGGGAGTCGGCCCATTCGTGCGAAGATGTTAAAGCGGGCTCTACCACTGTTATGGTAAGAGCGCGCGCAGACCTCTGATTAAATTATCGCACAACTAAGTCGCGCTTTGACTCATATGGGCTGATATAGAGATGCGCACACTACTCGATTTTTAGTTGTGCAACTAAACAGTTGAATTGACAGCGAAACAATCGACGATCGACAGTGCGATGGTTTAGTCAAACGTGCACCAGCTCTAAGTCAATATTCCGTCAATTGAATTAGTTTTACTATCTATATAAATCACTTTGCTTTTTAAATTACCGTCATAGATTATCTAAATTTATTACTTTTAATTTTTTGGCTGCACCACAGATATTATATCTATACTGCATACAGACGATATGACATTGCAGGAACGATCTTTTTTTGAATTAAACTATTGACATTTGAATGCAGACATCCCAATAGAAAAATAAGCAAAATACACATTGTTTAATTTCCAGTCTAAGGTGCATTTTCGAGAATTCACACTAAGCGTGACTTTCATAAGTTTATCTATCTAGAAACGTTTTACATGACAATTTATTTTAAATTGTTAGTAATTTATATCTTTATCAACACCTATGTATGTACATATAATATAAAAAGGAAAGATTTTTGTGTGTACTGAAATCAAAAAATATACTGGGCCAATTCCAAACTTTCTTCCACCAATAAAAAGCTACTTTATAACGAAGTAACATGAGCTATATTTTATTATAATTTTAATTCCATGCGGATGAAGTCGCATGCAACAGCTAGTCGACCTATAGACATATACGTCCATTTCCAGAAAGACATTTAAGTATCCATTTCGGAAAATAGTATGTAGTATTGTAAAAAATAACATTAATATGAGATTAACAACGGTATATGGTAAATAGTTATGTTTTCGTATTTTTATATAATTTACAAACTAAAGAAACAATGTAGTTAATTATTATTTTCATGTGCTCTGTCGTTTTAATCAATATAAAGCGTTATTTAATAACGTAGATGATTTCATGAAGTAATTCTTAAAGTTTAGATCGTCTTTTATGAATTCGAAGTTCTCGACGCTCGAATTTGACAGATGCCAGGCCACGATAAGATTGCACGAGCCGAGGGTACCTTCGCAGTACTCCAGCGGTAGGTACGAGGACACCTCTCTGTTAGGATAATATGTGTAATCTGACAACACACGAACACCACATTCCAGTACATTATCCGCCATACTTCTTATTACACCTGAAAAGACAAAAAATATATAAGAATACCACATGAGAAACAATTGCTTTCAAATAAAAAAATTGGTTCTCTAGATTACGAGTTCAGAAACAAAAAAATAATAAACGTGCAGATGAATTAAGGACGTTCTTTTTTGAAGTCGGTTAATTTTTTTTTAGTTGTGAAACTAAGCATACAATTCTGATACATGATGCATAGGTACAAAACATTTAAATCGTTTTAGTTTTAATCTATAATATAATAAAGCGTAAACACACACTTCTTTGTAGCCTAAGATGTCAGCAATTATATATATTTTTGAATAGCTTTTTATTAATAGAAAGCCCTACACTTACGTCACGCTTTAGGCTATATATTTTCATGCCATTAAACTTAGGGGGTAAATATAAGTTGCTGCCAACATCCAGAAAGCAAGCTTGCCATGCTTTCTCAACATGACATGTCATTTTGACATTTGCAATTAATAATTTGACACATGTAAACAATAAAATTAAATTTTCATAATTTCACGCGGGTGAAGTCGCACGGGAACAGCTAGTTTTTTATAAAGTAGCTTTCTCCACGACTCCGTCGATTTATAATAAAAAAAAAGAAAAGTAAATGGCCTGTGTTTTACCAGACTATCCACTACATCTATGTCATCGAGATCCGAGAGCAGTTTAGGCTACAAACTCTAACAAACATCCATCTAAACTTTCGCATTTATAATATTAGTAGGATTAGTAAGAGAGATGACAATTAGTATAAATAATGCAATTACTATTTAATTTATTCTTATAACTGTATACTTTATCACATTGTATCATAAAAAAATATCTTATCCTTTTAATACAATAGGGAATACACTTTTAAAATCAAATTAAATTTTTAAATTGGACAGATATCAACTATACTACATTGTTGTTGAAATAATAAATCTAACTTTAAGTAATTTGTTTTACTAATTAGAACGAATCTCTATGGAATTAGGCATAGATGTAGAGGAAAGTCTGTAAGAAGCCTAGTTAATCATTGAAATTCCGCGCGGACAGACGCGGGCAGCTAGTTCCTCTATAAAATTATACAATGCATCGGTTGTTTTTTTCCATACCTTTTTGTACAGTCATGAATGGAGTGTAGATATTCTAGTAAAAAAATTCCACTACCGTGACGATAAAAACCTATCGTCGTCCCTCTCATTTCCTTTGATTAAACAGAGATAACATTATTGTACATTTTAGTCTGTAAGAAGACTAAAAATGAATAGTGGTTTTCCTAGTTCTTAATATAACTTGTATCATAACAATAAAACCATGTTGAGTTAAAATTTATTTCCACGAGTAAGATAATGAGTTGATTTACTAAAACAAATTTAAAAACGGTTGCCTTGTCTCGGTTTTTTTAAAGAGAATGAGCAGGACGTCAATATAATATACAACAAAGAGATTCAAATACACAGAGGAGACATAGTTGACACTTCGCTTAGAAACATACACATAACCATCACTAAAGTTATCTATTAATGTATTGACTGGGATCTCAAAACCACATATTAATATAATTTGTTGTAACTAAATTAATTGCCAATAAATGTTTACATTTTATTATATACATTGTTTTGTTTAATTTGTAACAAATTAGCTGTTACTCGCAACTTCGTCCGCGAGAAATGAAAAGATAATAGAAGTTGTAATCCCTGGTAACGTACCTTTTTAAACGTGAAAGAATTTTTAAAACTGGCCCCGTAGTTTTTGAGTTATTTCAATACATATTAAAATGCAAAAATACAATACGGTGTTACCTTTCAGAGAAAGCACCGGTGTAAAAAATCACTACGCCTCGTCTATATGTTTAAATCTCTAACAATGAAAACCCTATGCTTACCGTTTTTACACGTTTGATTGACAACTCGTTTGGTGACACTGAAGTACTGCTCTAGAGTTGAATTGAAGGTCGGCTTGAGGCAAAGATACTCGTCTTCTGAATACTCCGATCTCTTTTGAGTTGGTATCGTATCGTATTTGATGACGGAGTTGAATACGCAAGGATCTGGCTTTGATGTTATCTGAAATTAAACGATATGTCTTACTAATTATATCTAGTTCATTCATCCAGATTGGATTAAGCATTTTTATTGCGGTCTTTAGTAGTTTTTTGATGGTTTTTTCGAGACGCCTTCTTAAGATAACAATGGTCTTTTGCCTACGACTCCGGCAGCGCAGACTATACTAACATTATATTGTATGTATTTGATTCACGTATAAACGAGTCGACTTTAAAAATTCTTTCATTAAAAAGGTAATATTTCTGTGAGTAACATAGGCTTACTTTTTTATTACTTTTATATCCAGAGTGTAGTATAGGTAATACAATACTATACTATAAGACTGTGTATATTAGAGGAAGTTTGAAAGTAGCGCCAGTGGTGGAGAAATTAAGAAGCAAAAGGTTAGCTTGTTATGCGACGAGACGATGAGGACATAAACCAGAAAGTGTTAAGAATGAATGTGCTACAAAGGAAGAGGAAGACCGAAGAAAGTATGGATGGATTGTGTGAAAAAGGATATGTTAAAGAAATGAGTGGATTCAGATATGACGGCTGATAGAGATGTATGAAAGAGCAGCACATACTGTGCCGACCCTCCGTAAGGGATAAGGGCAAGTTGATGATGATGATGACTAGTAATGTCAAGTATTATTTAATCTGTTATTTTTTTAAGTCTGAAATATCCATCGAGATCCGTCGTGCCGTTTCGGAGATACTTTCTAACAAAAATCTATTTATCCATACTTTCTCGTTTATAAAATGAGTATTTAAGATTAATACTTGTGTCAGACAAATGCATATTTGTAACCTTCGATAAAACGTTATTATCGAAGCTTGTAACTTTGCTTATTAACTAATCTAATATTATCAGAGTTAGCAAAATAAAATGCAACCTTTGGACCTAGTTTAATAACACGCGCTTAATTTTTTGTTTTTATGTCATGATTAGTATTTTGAGATGGTTTTAGTCGCATTCATTCGCACATTTTTATTTCTTTATAGCGTCAACACTTACAATCATTTTATTATACAAAAAATATGCACACGAATTGAGTCTCTTGGGAAGTCGGTAAAAAAAAATAAGTGTACTGTTAAGAACAAAATTAGTACCGTGCTGTAGAATTGGCGCAACTCTAGATTATCGGCATAAAAGTCACGTCCGTAGCTGACAGCTGTCAATGTCACTAGAAGTATGGATAGATTTGGCGCGCATCCTAAGTCCTGACGAGAAGTGTTGCTCTGAGTTTAAAGCGACAGTATCAATTAAATAAGTTGTCTAAAAGTACATACATCCACGGTTTTTTTTTTGTTTAATATAGTCTAGACATGCACTAAACAGAACTGATACTATGGAATAAAATGATTTAGGGGTTCTTTTGAAAGTGGTAAATGTGAATAATTAGCAACCTTGAGCCATCCCCCTACTCCCTCTTCGTTACGCTTTAGTACATACCTCTTGTCCTATACATCTGGGAACAGCATAAAGCTCGCTAAAGGCGGCTGCGGTCACCTGTGCTGTGGGGTGCTGCAAAATGCCACTACAGAGGGTCCAATAACCGTTGCGAATTATGTAGTTCCTTGGTAACTTTCTTAGTGTTGATACTGTCAGTGTTGTTATTCCAAACCTGTTAATATAACAGTGAATCAGTATTTTTTATTTGGTTTTTCAAAGACAAGAAATTCACAGTTATTTTTCTATTCTTATTTTAATGGGTCGAGAAATCGCAGTCCGTTGAAAGTACTCTAGCAGTTGTCTATGGTCCGTGGTCAGCACATCTTCTTATATTTGAATAGACAATCTAGAAGTTTCTTACCTCCCATTGACGATAGTGTCCTTTAGTCTCTCCTCTCTTTCTTGCACTATCAATATTTGCGTCTTCAAACTGTCTGCCAATTTCTTCGCATTACTCAAAACGGTTTCCAAGGTCACCCTGAGGTTTCGTGTCTGCATTACGTTAACTGGGGTCATATTGGACGTTTGGAGTAATAGGTTATTTTTCGGTAACTCTAAAACTTCTGGACTCCCCTGGAATAGTTTTAGTTTATCCCCGTCTAACACTTTTATGTCTATTTTGTTCATTCTTCTAGCTGATTCTTTACTGTTAAAAATTAAGTTAATACTTGTTTAAAACTATTAAATTGGTTTTTACATTATTTATATTCGAATAAACTAACATAAAGTATTTTCTGCGTTGTCATTTTTCAATTTAGTGAATTTTGCAATTCTCATGGTCAACGTATGTAGTGTGATTGTGTTGACGTTTTTGTTAAAATTATTATTTTATTTTTCTGGTTTTAATCGTGATTTATAAGAAACTTTTTATTTAACACGTTTACTGCGGCAGGTAAAATCAAAATTCTTCAACTGGTGCGTCGGCGGGCCTAAATACGCCCACAATGATTGTCCGCCAGTGCGTTGCAGGTCTTTTTAGACCCACCAACACTAGGATAGATTAAATTGCAATAATTTTGTGGAAACGCAATGGAAACAAAAACGTAACGCACTAGCGAGAGGGACATAGTTTTCTTCGTCCGCACCAGCTTAATACCGCATCGGGCCGATATCGACCTGTTACGCAGTGAATGTGTTAATTTGTTAATCCCAGGGTCCTGAATAGATGGTAAAAAATGAGCAATATTACCTTATCTATTTATTAAAATTACTGGTGTTTTTTATTATTTTACTTCAACAATCACATTTGAGAAACCGTGAGCATTACAGCATATTTGCTTAGCATAATAGCAAATGACCGGCGTATCATTACAATGGTGATGCAATATGTAAATAATCATATGATCATCGCGAAGTCGCGGGCGAAAACTGGTGGTACAATAAATAAAACAATAGAAAAACATAATAATGTAATAAAAAAGAACTAGGATAACAATTAGATTGTATAACCATTGTAAAAACTTCATAACTAGTGTTATATTTGAATCTTAGTACTTACTATTGATCCCGAATTGGCGTCAACCATTCTGATACCTGGGAACCGAAATTTTTAATTTTAATCTTCATTTATACACATCTGTACTATTATAATAAAGCGTAAACACACACATTTTGATACAAACCCTAATGTGGGAAAGAGACCATAAGTTGCTGCCAACATCAAGGAAGTATGTCTTCATGTCATGTCATTTTGACATTTGTAATTAATAATTTGACAAATGTAAACAATAAAATAAAATTTTCATAATTTCATGCGGATGAAGTCGCATGGGAACAGCCAGTAATTCATATTTCGTTAAATAAGTAACTATCTTTTATAGAATACCGACATGTATTTATAAATAAAAATCAATTACTGTTACAATAAATTTAGACCAGAATAATACCCTTATTTGTTTTGTTTTCTTCCCTAGTGTCATCTGTACTAATATTATAAAGAGAAATTTGCATTTTTGTATGCATTGGAATACCACAAAAACAGCTGGGCCCATTTTAAAAAAATATTTAACATTAGAAAGGTAATTTATCGAGTAACATAGGCTATATCTTGTATTATTTTTTTTAATTCCACAGGGACGAAGTCGCGAGCAACAGCTAGTATTCTATAATATTTATAATATTCTATAAAATTAATGAAATAATCGTGTTCAAAGCTCTTTCGCTATAACATTTTTTGCCAAATATATTTGCGATATTTTCGAGTATTATATTGTAAAATGAGAAAGTGTGAAAAATAAATTTTTGCTTTAAAATGCATATAATAGATGTCGCTATTTCATCTTTTACTTAAGGTCAGGTTAGTTTCTCTCTGATGACTGTTATTTATTTTAATTTTTGATATTTTTAACAAAACATTTTTATTCTTGTATATCCTAACCGAAATAACAGAAACATCTGCTCGCAGTTTGACTTTTTGACCCAAACAGTATATAAAAATATATTAATTCATTTTTTTAACAACAAATTAATAAAAATGATTGAAATTAAAAAGAAAATTCTCACCCAGTCACAATAACACGATTGAAATAACAAACAAAATAAGAAAATGTTAATTTTTTTCAACATTTTGCAGCCGCGTTCGTGAAACTTCTTTCTCATACTGCGCTCGTTCGTTTACCAAAATGTTTTTTCATTTTCACAACAACTATAAACTAATCGCAATTGTTCTATGCCATTGTTTCGACTTTCATAGATTCAAGGCAATAAGTACATAAAGTATAGCAATTTTTTCTTTTTTTTTTCCAGTGAATCAATTTGTTGACGGTCTACTAAGTAAGGAGGCTTATGAAACTCCTTCAGATTCCGTCAAAGAAGAAGATTTGGAAATGAATTTGCCAGAATGGTTTGATGAAAATCTATATGATAGGTAAGAAAAAAACCGATAAACAGAAAAGAAAATCCATTAACGGCTGCTTTTAATTGTTACTAATGTTATAAAGAGGAAAGCATAACATAAACTACGTTCAAAAAGTAAATTTCAAACCAATAAAATCCAAAACACAATGACATGTTTTTTAACCATAATAAATATATAGTTAACAAGTTTGCGTCTACACATTTTATTGATTGATGTAAAGTTTTCTTAAGTATGTATTAACTAATTTAAATGGTCCAATGATATTCAAAAATAATCTTTGGTTGTTTGGATTCTAGAGAGTTCAGCATTTCCTTTTCTTTCTCGAAATATCTTTGTACATTCAGCCAGTTTTATTTTATTATTACAGTTTAAATAGCATTTATTTTTAAAGGGGTCGAAGTTTCTTCTGGAGGTTTAGCTTCGGGCTAGCAGGTGCGATGACATCAGGTCTAATCTCTGTATTCTCTGTGCCAACGATACTGGAAGTGTTAGTGGGCTCACGACGATCCTCATCAAAGTACACGGCATTCAAACGCTATTTATCAACATTTCTGCACGTTATGTCATGGTTCCGATATGATTTGAAGCCTGATAGTGTGTAAGTATTTTTTATTACATACTAGCTTTCGTCCGCGACGCCGTCCGCGTGGAAGTAAAAAAAAAGTGAGTAGCCTATGTGTTCTTCCAGACTACCCTCTACATCTATGCCAAATTTAATCGAAATCCGTACAGTCGATTATGCTACAAACTCTAACAAACATCCATCCATCCATCTGGATGGATTAGAGTTTAGATAAACTTACACATTTTTGATATTAGTCTGAAGTATGAATATGATTTAAGTCTACATGGGAAAGAAAAGGCTGTGGGTATGTCATTAGAATATGAAGTGGCAGGATATTCTACTCCTACTACTCCCACTACGCCAACTACTACTACTACTACTCCTAAGAAGAGACACTCGTTAAAGAAGTCTATGAAAGGACTTATTACTAAAACATTCACTGAGGTCACTGCGGTGTGTAATTCGTGTTCCTTCCGTTCATTTCAAAGTTTCAAAATTATCTCATATGCTTTACCTAATCGCTGACAAATTTCTATGTTACCTCTATATCCTAAACTTGAAGGATCTTGACTTAGCGCTTATTAAACTTGTAATAATAATAATTTCAGTTCCTGGAAATCAATATACGCAGTTCGGTCTCGTCATTTGAGGAGCGGACGTGCGGCACGTTTGAAGAACAAGGGTACTGTTTCCCAACGTGATTTGGCTCTCACACAATTCGGGTTCATCGGATACGCGGTGCTTAAGCCTGATCGTATCGGCGTCACCCAGCAGGAAGCGGATGATTGGGAAGCATACAACCATTTATGGAGAGTCATTGGTCACTTGTTGGGAATAGAAGACAGGTTAGCTGCATTTTTTAAGAATAACAAATGAGCATCGAATCGCCTGACGTTAATTGATCAGCAAAAGTCGCATTATGTCAGAATTAATGCAGTTTCTGGCATTTATAAATAATAACCATCCATGCATTCATCTACAAATTTTCATTTACATTATTAGTAAGAAGGTACAACAGATTTGGGACATGACTCTGCTAAAAATAGCACCTATTTGCAAATTTAATTATCATCAATTTGCATTTTTGATACCACAGTCTAAATAATAAAGAGACGCATTTGTAAAATAACAATTTTTTTTAATCAAATGTTATTTATTGCTCATAACATTTGGCATTCGAGGAACAGATGGTATTAGGATAAGAAATCTCGCTGCTATATTGTTATTTTTTTATAATATAAGGTGACAAACGAGCAAGTGGCCACCTGAATCCACTAAAAGCGACCGCTGCCCATATACATTCGCAATTGCAGATGCGCTGCCTATCCTTAAATCTGATCTGATTTATTTTTCTATTCAGGTACAACATATGCCGTAAAAATATAGATGAAACCCGTCAGGTTTGCCAATTGATACTGGACCGCGTGTATACCCCGTGCCTGGAGAACGTACCGGAGTACTTCGAGCATATGGCGCGTGTTATGATGGACGGCATGTGGGCGGTGAACGGCACCATGGAATCAGGGAGTCAGATGTACTTGACGAAGAACTTGGCGAATGTCCCCGGGTACATTTTGACTGAAGCTGAGAGAATTGATTTACAAAGACGCATTAGGGAGCAACTAAATGGAAGACACCCTGATATTGGTGAATAATTTTTACTTTTTAATTTTCTTGCAACTTCCGTTCTGTAGCTTCATACGTGATGATGCTATAGTTATCTGTTCTGTTACTTGTTCTTGTTGTTGAGAAAACACGTTTTAAATACTCGTAGAATAGTACTTTTAACAAAAACTTTAAAGTAATTTTCCTCAACACATGAATGTTTATTTTAACTCGTATATTGAGAGCCTGTCGCACTGGCTGATAGAGGCTCAGATAGCTTAAAAATGACGTCACTGTCAGATAAGGGAACAAAATCTGACATCCCGATCACATATTTTACTCGTTCGATTGTTATCAGACAATTTACAATTTACAATAATTAAAGCTTATTTTTAAATGATTTTTTTTTGTACATTTCAGGCGTGGATTCATCATTATTAGTAGAAAAAGCAAGAGTCGAGGGTCTACCGGAGAGGTCACCTCGGTTACTTTATCTCAAAGACTACGATACCTTGGACAATGCGCCAGAATATAAGAAACTATCGCTAGCCGCTAAATACAAATTAGCCCTTTTGTCCATATTCATGGCATTTTACAATACAAATATTGGTCGAGTGTTAATTAACGGATATTTTCTTTTTTCAATTCACTTGACAGAATATTTTCCATACGTAGCTTTTTTTATATACGGAATTAAGAATTCTTATGTCAATATATTTGTGGAATCCCCCTTGGATGATACACCCGCTAAACCTAATTCTGAATACAATAAGCCACAGACTACACCCTGGTATAATTCCCTACTGGCATTTTGGTAAATGTGCGATATTTTTTTAAATTCATGCGATGGGACACAAACCTCCTGAATGTGAATCGCCTTACATGACGTCATCAAATTAAAAAGAAAGATATATTAAAAAACAGCACAGATTAATCTTTTTTTTTAATTATTTATATACAGGATAAATTACGTTCTTCTGACAAAGTAAAAAAAAATCAACATTTTTAAATACAACAGGTATTAATTCTTCTGACAAAGTAAAAAAATATTGATTTTTTTACTTTGTCAGAAATTACATTCAACAAATAATTACATTCTTCAAAAAAATAAGTAAAAAGATCAATATTTTTTTACTTTGTCAGAAGAATGTAATTTATCCTTTATACAAATAATTAAAAAAAAAAAATAATCTGTGCTGTTTTTTAAGTCATTAAATTGCATCATGTAAATAGTAGAATTCCGTTTCAATATTTCAAATTGTCCTTATCAAAACTTTTAATAAAGAAAGTAGAGATATAAAATAATGTAAATTGAAGTATTAAAACTGCTACTACATACAAATGTAAATATAAGTATTTATTTTTAAATAATGAATTAATCTTGAATTATCTGTTGAATCGTATGTAAATGATGATTTGCCACATTCTATGTAAAACGTTGACATTTGAACCTATATTCTGTGAGGAACTCTCAATTGGTAGTATTTATAAATCGATGATTATATCTTCAAATTAAATAAATATAACATGCGTAATTCATATAAATAACAATTTAAAAAATAGCTTAGAAAAATATTATAGTTTGTAGTAATTTGGGGCTAACAATTTTTACGCATTCGAATTTTAAAAACATTTTAATTTCGAAGTAGTATCGTAGATGTCACTATTTTTAATTTGTTATTTATTTTTTATAAAACTTTTATTGTTTTAGTATTATTATTTAACCTTTTTTATTTGCCACCAAAGTTGTATTAAAAAGTGTGATATTACAAAAAAGTACATATACAGTATGTACAGTAAAGTTTTTTTAAAAGTACAGATACAGTCTGTTATACATTAAATAAAATATGAAATAACATTTCAGAACACTGATAACGATGTATTTAATAAATTATTATAATAAACTAGTATTATTTTCACTCTGTATCCTCATTATTTTAATTTTGAGTATGTTTGTGATATGAGTAGCCCCAGTGAATAGTGGTAGAGAAGGTAAGGAGTAAAAGGGTAGCATGGTATGGTCATGTTATGAGGAGGTAATCGCATGTAACAAGGAGAACTTTAGTTATTAATATGGACATCGGTAGAGGTCCTAGAAAGAGATGGATGAATTGCGTGAAAGGTGACATGATCAAGAAGGGAGTGATGAGATGTCGTTTGATAGAGTTTTGTGTAGGACAAAAATCTGTTGCGCCGCCACGGGAGGAGGATGAGGAAGATGATGATGATCCTTATTAATTAAAAAAAAAACAGTTTTAACAGTGGTAGAGAAAGCAACATCTATTTCACAAATACGCAAAAGATAGGCGTAAATTGGAAATAACTCCGCGTTTTCTCCGAAGACAGAATGTACAGGTGTACATTTTTATAAAATGGTGGGAACAGGAAGTGGATATGGAGGAGCGCCAAAATGAAATGTCGTTTTTAAACGCATCTGCAAATTTCAAAACTGCTACAAATGTCTATGCAACGATCATTACGATTATAGAGACAACAAAAGCCAATCATTTGCCATCTTTGAAATTTAAAATAAAAACAAAACAAAATACATCAAAAACAAAATATTCTCAAAAAAACAGTACACTAAAAAGTAACGAAATAATTCCTTGAAAATAGTAAAC
>NW_013524935.1:862636-866628 GCF_000836215.1 Papilio polytes
GCATTACCTTTCGGATAAAAAAAGAATTATCCAAATCGGTCCACTAGCGGCGGAGTTATGCCGTAACACACATAAAAAAAAATAAAAAAAATAAACATACCGTCGAATTGAATACCTCCTTCTTTTGGGAAGTCGGTCAAAAAAAATTGGAAACAAACTTGAAATATACATATTACAAGCGACGCGCCCCTTCTTCCAATGGATACATGTTAAAGTCGAAAATCGAGATAAAAACATTCCTATCGTTTAAATTTTTATCAAGATTGATCTTGCTGCTACCGTCTTTATATAATCTTGAATAATAACTCATAAAAATGATACAAAACAAAACAAAATAAATCCATTAAATTTTAAGGCATTTTAATGTTTTTTTTTAATTTTTTTTAGGTCATACACGTCTTATGTCATCCGAATATCCTACTGTAGTTTCATCAAGATTTGTCCATATTTTGAAACGTTTAAAAGATATACAAACATTCATCACCAGCTCACTGTAGCTCCCCACCGAGGGGCTCGGAGCCTACCCTAAGTTATGGTGCCTAGGACGTAGTCAACCACGCTGGTCCACTGCGGGTTGGTTGCATCACAATGTTTTCCTTCACCGTAAGACCGTCGCGTTTATTGTACGTATGAATATTTGAAAAATAGAAAATCACATTAGTACACTGCGGGATTCGAACTCAAAACCTGTTGATTACAAAATTACAAGTCAAGTGTTCAAACCACTGAGCCACCGACGCTCCAACATCGATTTTTACTTATTAAGTCGCTACACAACAATCTAATAGCAAGAATCATTTTATCATAAGATGGACACGAACTCAGAGGTTATGATTTTTGGCGTTCATTTTGCTACGAGTTTGATCAGAAGTGTGTCGGACTGGGCGTCTCCATTAATATATTAAATTTTAACTTCCGTGATTGTGTAAAAAGTTCACTTAACATCATGGAAAATACAACTGGTAGGATATACAATTAAAATTATTATTGTTTCGTCTTAATATAGGTTTAGATGAAATTGTGTGTACAAACAATCTATTGCATAAGTTAATTTATTCCTTACACACCCATTTCCGCTACGCGATATAGAGAAATCAACCGGATTAGGAACATAAGGCAAACTAGAGATGATTTCCCAAGCTTAGTCCAGGCTCCTGGTCTTCAATTCAGCCCAGCATCACTATAATATAGTGAGATAGAGATATCTTTTTATTCATCAGTGAAACACTTTCCCAGTTACCTTTTCATTCATAGATTTTCTATATCTCCTTCTCTGGGTACCCTCTCCTAATAAACTGGCCACCAAGGGGGTTTTATGGGATTAAACCCCACATATCCCTGTCTTCCCCCCCAGAAGGTAGACTATCTTTTCTATCGCTCCCGATACCAAAAAGAGGGTAGCAAGACTATAACAGACTTATCGTACCCGACCCAGAAAATAAAACTACAATAAATTGCTCCACTTGTTAATGTAAAAAAGTATCAAAGAAAACTATTCATGGAACCACTATCTCCTACTTAATTACTATTTGTTTTATGTTATGCAATATGATGAGGTGTTTTATATTTCTAGTCTGAGTATAGCTGTCTTAGCTTCTAGTAATTTTTGCTGTTTATTTACTTGGATACTGTGAATTAGTCTTTGAGTCTTTATTTTAAGACTCTACAACTCAATGGTAATGCAGGACGTAAAGTAAGGCCAATTATGAGGTAGGAAACTATCGGCCCTTAATGCTTATATTAACAAAAAAAATAATGAAAACACCCACAAATTTGCTTAACTGATATGACCCAGTTTGTAAATTCGTGGTAAAAACAACGTAATCAATTACTATATATAAGATTAGGCTTGTCTTCGTTGACTGTAAATGTCCGCAAGGTTGAATATATTTTCAATAAACTATTTAATACATGGATGAAATTTAAAAGTATAATCCGTAAGATTAGTCTTAAAGTAATATTTGAGATTCCGCTTAAGCTTTATTAAGTCGTAATCTCACTGGGTCATATGTTACATAATCTATACTATTATAATAAAGCGTAAACACACACTTCTTTGTTGCCTAAGATGTCAACAATTACAGCATATTTTTGAATAATTCTTTTTTTTAATAAAAAGCCCTACACTTACGTAATGTTTTAGGTTATATGTTTTTTAGTGAGTAAATATTTTGGATAAAAACCCTAATGTGGGAAAGAGACCATAAGTTGCTGTCAACATTGAGAAAGAAAGATTGCTAAGGTTCGTCGTGTCATGTCATTTTGACATTTGCTATTGATAATTTGACAGCTGTAATATTGACAAAAGTTTTTATAATTTCATGCGGATGGAGCCGCACGGGAACAGCTAGTTTAAAAATAAACCTGAACAAGAATCGAATTAAATAACACATTAAAATCAATCAAATTTACGGTCCTGTGTTTATAAATGAACGTTATACAAACGTACAAACATTATGCATTAAACATATATCCGTGATAATGCCAAACATGTTTGCTTAAAAAACGCTATCTCAGAAAATACATAGATTAGTAAACGCATTATCTAAATGAATTAATTGCAACGCCATGTGAACTCGTTAATGACAAAATTCATGTCATCTGTTGCCACTTGGCCAGTTTCGCCAGTAGCTAGCCAGACATGGATTGTATAGACTCACCGTCGCCAGTGTTCATATTCTGCCCAGTCCAGTTACTGCGCGCTATCCAACTGTACTGGCCTAGTGTGAACCAAGCATTAGATTAATGCAAAAATTTTATTAAACATTTTGTTCTGTGAGATTGATTTAGATTTTAAATGTTTAATCCATATAACAAAGGAGTGAGATTTTTACTTGATATGTCGCCTAATCATACTAATATTATAAATGTGAAAGTGTAGATGGATGGATGGATGGATGTTTGTTAGAGTTTGTAGCCTTAACGGCTGAACGGATTTCGATGAAATTTGGTAAAAACGTAGAGGATAGTCTGGAAGAATATGTTCTTGTTCGTTGTTGTAGGCTACTCACTTTTTTTTAATTCCACGCGGACGATGTCGCAAGCAAAAGCTAGTTTTTTTTATAAAAGAAACATTCAAAAGAATTGATGAAAATTAATAGGCAATATTATCTTAGAATTCGTTGTTCTAAAACTATCGTTTCCACCACAATTCGCTTCGCGACTTATTGAACGATGAATGATATTGAATGACGAATCGATAAATATCACAACATCCCGCCGATCGTTTGCCTCCTTTTCGTATAAAACACTACTGCCTTCAATTTCTCTCGGGTCGGAAACTTATTGCACCATTAGCTGTACCCATGCGGCTTCATCCTCATGATATTATGAACATTTTATTTTATTGTTTATATTTGTCAAATTATCAATAGCAAAAGTCAAAATGAAATGATATGACATGACAAACCTTAGCAATCTTTCTTTCTTGATGTTGGCAGCAACTTATGGTCTGTTTCCCACATTAGGGTTTTTATCTGAAATAGTTTAATGGCCTAAGTTTAATGGCGTGAAAATATATAGCCTAAAGCATGACGTAAGTGTAGAACTTTTTATTAAAAAAAGGATTATTCAAAAATATGCTGTAATTGCTGACATCTTAAGCAACAAAGAAGTGGATGTTTACGTTTTATTATTATATAATACTAGCTGTTCCCGTGCGGCTTCATCCGCATGATATTGTAAACACTTTATTTCACTGTTTAAATTTGTCAAATTCTCAATTGCTAATGTCAAAATTACTATTACCCACATGAGAGTTTTTCCAATTTAGTTACCCCCCGAGTTTAATAGCGTGAAAATATATAGCCTAAAGCATGACGTAAGTGTAGGGCTTTTTATTAAAAAAATAATTAAAAAAAAATATGCTGTAATTGCTGACATCTTAAGCAACAAAGAAGTGGGTGTTTACGCTTTATTATAATAGTATAGATATAGATATTTGCAGTTTCCACTAATATGACCGTGAACACATTTTTTTTTTTTTTTTTTTT
>NW_013524935.1:868734-961313 GCF_000836215.1 Papilio polytes
TATTTCGTTACTTTTTAGTGTACTGTTTTTTTGAGAATATTTTGTTTTTGGTGTATTTTGTTTTGTTTTTAGTGCATTTTGTTTTGTTTTAATCTGTATAATTACACTGTGATATATTTCAAAATAAAGTATCATCACATATTGCGCCATTTACTTATCATGGCTGGGATTTTATTATTTTTACTTTGAATATTGAAATTTTTATTATTATTTAATTTACATATTCCTGTAATTATCACTTATATCCAGTATGTATTTTTGCATTATCGATACCTTCTTTTAATGTGCATTAAAAAGTCGATTAACAGATTGAATTAATTTTCTTGGTAATTATCTATTTATATTCTAATCTACATAAATTATTAATATCATAAATGGCGTCGGTTAATTAATCATACTAATCATACTATTATTATAAATGCGAAAGTTTTTGATGGATGGATGTTTGAGTTTGTAGCCTAAACGGCTAAACGGATTTTGATGAAATTTGGTACAGATGTAGAGGATAGTCTGGAAGAACACATAAGCTACTCGCTTTTGTTTTTTGTAATCCACGCGGACGGAGTCGCGGGCAAAAGCTAATTATTACATATCCGTAACATGAATATCAAAATAAGCCATCTTTGAAATTAAATTTGAAAGTACACACGTCAAAAAGGGAATGCATTGACAAGTTGTAATAATTTGTAAATGAAATGTATCTTTGTAAAGTAAAATTTTGTTATTTTTTTAAACTAAAAAAATATTGTTTTTGCTGTTTTTTAAAAAAAACTTTTAACTCGATACATATCCGTGTTGAAATATCAACTTTTGCTAGTGGTCCCAATCTGTTTTTGGTGTTTGTACATTAATTCCGAGCACTTAAAAATTTAAAGATTTTGGAGTTTTTTTCAATATGCAAATAATGGATTAGTTGTTTATTCAACGTTTAAAGAGTAAAAAAACTACCGTGTGAACCTGTTATGCATATATGGACTATTTTTTTTAATCTCAAGACGTTTTTATGTAATAAATTGCTTTCTGATTTCAGTTGATCTGAACAATTGCTTGTGATCTATCGTTAATAATTTAGTACTTTTTTATCAATATCATATAGATTTATAAATGAAGAAATGTTTAATTCAAGGAAATAGTGTGTGTTAGTTGTGATGTTTTAAAAACAATTGACAACTCAACGATAATAGTAAGCTTTTTAATTTTCTAACACAAGACATTCTGAATTCTTAATTTGAATATTTCATAGATAAAATATAGATGTTATCTGTTTATCAACTGCCAGCATTTATTATATTTTCGCATAAATTTACATAATTGGTTCGAACATTTAAAAATAATTTTCATATCGATAGTGCAATTCGAAAATACACCTGATTGCATCATTTAACATCCAATTTGTTAGAAAATGAAATAATTTTGCGGAGTTCATTTTATTACATGACTAGCTGTTTCTCGCGACTTCGTTCACGTGGAATTAAAAGTAGTAAAACGATAATAGTAATTTAGTTTTCCAAAGGCGAAATAAATTTTCTAAATATTAGTAATAACTCTCCAGAAAAGATTTTGTCTTTTTGAAATTAATGATAATGTGTTTAATTTTTTACATGAAATAGGCATTAAAAAAATTGAAAACTGTTTTATGTCGAATTTAATGTTATAATTGACAAAATCGCTTTCCAAATACATCTAAATTCGGTTTTCCATGAATGTATGGATGTAACAATGCGGAAGTTGCGACCAGAGCATGTGATAAAATGAAATGATTAGTTGTTTGACCTTTCATAAATAATATTCTAGTCATATATTAAATACAAATTCTATAATTACTTAGTATTTTATTTGGTTATATAATATAAAAATTAGTATTGCATTGCAACCTCTTTGACATTGCACTGTTCATTTAATGGCCAGTTTTATCTGATCTTTTTTTATTAAAAAAATTCCATCGTCGAATACTAGAATCTTCATTGAAATATCTTTCCGGTGAGTAACTAATTTACTATCTACAGATATTTTAGTGACAAAAAATTACTACATATCGCCCGCGACTCCGTCCGCGGAGCATTAAAACTTATTTAGAAGCCTACGTGTTCTTCCGGAACGTGGTGAAGATCTATGCCTTTTATCGAAATCCGTTCAGCCGTTAAGAGGATAAGTTCTAGCAAATATCCATCCAAACATACAAAGTTTCGCATTTATAAATATTACTAGCTGTTCCCATGCGGCTTTATCCGCATGTAATTATAAAAAAATACATTGTTTACATTTATAAAATTCTCAAATGCAAATGTCAAAATACCAATTACCTTACCATGACAATCTTGCTTCCTTGATGTTGGCAGCTCGTAGCTTATGGTCTCTTTCCTACATAAGGGTTTTTACCAATTTATTTACCCCTAAGTTTAATAGCGTGAAAATATAACTAAAGCATGACATCAGTGTAGGGCTTTTTATTAAAAAAATAAATATTTAAAAATATGCTGTAATTGGTGACATCCTACGCCACAAAGAAGTGTGTGTTTACGCTTTATTATATTAGTATAGATATGGATAAGATAAGATGCTTCATAAACTGCCGAAATCACCATCATCATTATCAGCCTCAGGTCGTCCACGGCTGAACGTAGGTCTTGCGTAGGTCCCCAGTTATTGCAGAAATATCAAATAATTTATACAATTTGGCAATAAATTCATTCTGAATTTGCTGAGTTCTTTTGCTGAAACAATCTACAAACAGTAGCATCGGTCCTAAACTGGTTTTTTAGTCGAAACCGAAACAAAACTTCTGAAAACACAGCTAAGACAATTATGTGTTCAAGTTCAAGTTAAGTGTGTTTTTAACAATTTTGTGTATTTTAGGGTTTTAAAGCGTTGTAATTTACGTTCCATGTCCATGATATGAGGTTATTTTGTTGTTCGTAAAAAAATTACATTTATAATTAAAATTGACTCGCGACGACGCACGAAAATTAACCAACACTCCAGTTTCGGCAGGGCCTGAAGTTTCGGCTATGTTTTGGCCGTAACCGAAACTGAGGCCGAAACAAGATTATTACCCGAAACTGCCGCAAGCAAAATCGAAATCAAAACTTCTGTCCATCACTAACAGACCGCATATACGATTTGCAAGTGACAGAGCGGACGCACACTTTTTCTAAACTATCGCATAACTGTATGCGATTGTCGTTTGTTTCACAGCCAATTCAACTGTTTAGTTGGCCACCTTCCGCGAGCCTTATAGCTCATACATATGAAGCGAGAATAAACAATTGTGCGATTGTTCAGTCAGTATTAATAAATTTAAAATATAAATATATAGTTTCTATAATTAGCGCGTGCTATAAATAAAATTTTAATTGTATCACAATAATAAATATCAACAACATCTGTATTTTAATCGTTTTGAAGATTATTATTCTTCTATTAATATCACGAAGAGCAAATATGATGATTTTTATTTAATTGTTATATTAAGAATTACGAGTAGAGTTAAATATTTATGGTCTCATATAAGTTTGAAGTTTAAACTCGAGTAGAGTCAGTTTTATCTTATTTCACTGTTTACATTTGTCAAATTATCAATTACAAATGTCAAAATGACATGACATGATGACAACCTTGCTTCCTTGTTGTTGGCAGCAACTTATGGTCTCTTTTCCACATTAGGGTTTTATCTAAAATATTTACCCCCTAAGTTTAATGGCGTGAAAATATATAGTCTAAACACTCTTTAGTAAGTGTAGGGCTTTTTATTAAAAAAAAGACTTATTCAAAAATATGCTGTAATTGCTGACATCTTAGGCAATAAAGAAGTGTGTGTTTACGATTTATTATAATAGTATAGATAGATTAGCTTACGCCCGCGACTCCGTCTTCATCGAGATCCGTTCAGCATTTTGTTACAAATTCTAAGAAACATCCATCCAACTAAACTTTTACAGTTATAATATTTTGTAAGGTGTAAATGACTAAAGAGGAAATTTACTTTTTTTGGGGGCATTTATTTTGCTTGACATTTGTTCATCGAATTAGGTGTTCATAGTCAAGAACGTCGAGCCGGGAGAGAGAGGTGCTTCTATAGTTCGGTGCTCTCTCTCTCTCTCTCTCACTCTCTCTCTCTCTCTCTCTTAGTGCCTCTCCATTAATGGAGGTTGGCCGGCAATATTCGTAGATCGGTGCTATTCGAAATAAAAACCCACATGTGTATAGAAAATCCCGCCATGTAACATTGTGGCTTTCGAATTTCATATATTCATAATTTACCCGACGTTCTTACGGTGAAGTAAAACATAGTGATGCAACATACACATATCGACGAAGAAATTCAATAGATTGTGTGAAGTCAACCAACGCAAAATGGGTCAACATGGTTAGCTAATAGACGTGAGAACGCCGGGTATATTATGTACGAATGAAAATTCGAAAAATCGTAATTCACATCGGTACATGGCTGGATACGAACTCAAGACCTGTAGATTACAAGTCAATTGCTTAAACCACTGAGCCACCGACGATTATGATCATCGATGAACCTAAAATTGTGTCGTGTGTATTATGGCAGGCATGCCAGTGGCTCGCCAGTTCGCCAACCCTGGTATAAGTAATACGTAATTTAATATGTTGATTGTGTTTTGTAGGAAATCTCGATATTCTGGTTTTTGATACACCGCCAAATTATGTGAATAACACATTCACTGTTGACATTTACAAAATACAATATGTAGTTAATTAAAAAAAATAAAATAATAATTCAAAAACTTTATCATCAAAACACTTAAAAAGAAATAGTTACCTTTACCTTTTTTGCTTTTAAAAATATCAAGGTTTAAGGAAGTTTATTTTGCAAAATCTTTCACATTTTGATTTTTAAATCATTGCTTTACAACCAAAAACAAATAGGTTAATAGAACGGAACGATTTCCTCCAAACCTTCAAACCACCACTGAACTTGAAGGTTTTTTAAGGTCTTCATACTTGTACAAATAATGTCATCCCTTTTATATATAAAAAATAATACAAAAACAGAACACTGTTATAATTTAAGTTGGAATTTTTCGAGCATTTGTTCGGACGAGTAAAATCTAGACTTATTACTTTGCTACAACTTTTTTTGCGCTTTTGTTCATCTTGTCCAGTCTGTTGTCTTATATGTTAAATGTCTGGTTTCAGTGGAAGATTTCGTGGATCAACTTCTAAGCAAGGAAGCTGGAGAAACACCCTGTGACGTAAGAACAGCCAAAGATTTAGTACTAGTACTACCAAAATGGTTCAACGAAGAAAAATTCAATCAGTAAGTTGTAAACTTTTATGTTTAGCTTTATGATCGAACTCGCTTTATTCGGTCTCCTAATAAGATTATCCACTTTGCTCTGACCTTAAGACCTTCGTCGGAGAGTTTCAACTTAGAAGGTTTCAACCAGGTAGGAAATGTTGAACATTTCCTCATCTCTACGAAGGAATGTTCTTGCATGACTATACCATTGCAGCTTACTCTCCAATCTCTACACCATATTTTTTTTCTACTAACACGATCTGGGTAATTAAATAAACTCTATTACCTTACTTACTTATTGTTCTTTGTTCCCGAATTGGGGCAGAGGGCGTCCACAGTGCGCCGCCACCTCTTTCTATCCTGGGCTCTGCGTTTGTCGGGCCATAACAGCCCGATTGACTTCATATTGGCCACCACTGAACGCTTCAAAATTAACGAAGTCGTTTCCCACAGTCTAAGTCTAAGTTTCATGTCGTTCTAGTATAATATTATCTGTGTCTTTACTTATGGTAAACTATGTGAAATTATAAGTAAAGAATAAATCTTTTTATTCCAGGGCTCGTCGTTTCTATTGGCACAACTGCTACGGCTTGACCCTGGCGATGTTACTAGGATTAGTGAATGTGTTGGCCGTGCCCTCCATACTGAAGATCCTGCTGGGTGCTAGGCGATCGAACGACGTGTACCCAGCCTTCAAGCGGTACCTCTCCACCTTTCTACACGCAGTCTCCTGGTTTGAGACAGACCTCAAGCCAGGCAGCTAGTGAGTAAGAAGCTTTGAAGATTTATAAACTTTATTCGTCTATATTGATTCTAATCTATATTTATACTAATATTATAAAGAGGAAAGATCTGTATTTTTGTATGTATTGAAATAACTCAAAAACTACTGGGCCAATTTTAAAAATTCATTCACCATTAGAAAGGTAATTTATCTGTGAGTAGCATAGGCTATATTTTTTATTATTTTAAATTTCATGCGGGCGAAGTTGCGAGCAACAGCTAGTATTATATAAAAGGAAGTATTTATGTTTTTGGATTTTTGTATGTATAGAAATAACTCAAAAACTACTAGGCCGATTTCAAAAATTATTTCACCGTTAAAAATCAACGTTGTCAGTGAGTGACATGGGCTGTGTTTATTACCATTATTTTTAATTCGATGCGAAAGAAGTCGCGACCAACAGCTAGTTTATACTATTATGATACGGAGGAAAGATTTGTATTTTTGTATGTATTGAAATAACTCAAAAACTACTGGGCCGATTTCAATTCTTTCACCATTAAAAAGCTACGTTGTCAGTGAGTAACATAGGCTATATTTTCAATTATTTATTAATTCACGCGAGCGAAACCTTGTAATAAATAAAGAGAAACTGTTTATATTTCTTTTTTCCATATACACTCTCAAACTACTGGACATATATAAACTTCTTTTTTATTCCTTTATCAGTTCAAACGAGGTTCATTGATGAATTTTTTACTTGATTAAGAAAAAATCAAATACTTTTAAAGTGTTCGTAAAGCATTGTAAAGTTAAACGATTGCGTACATCGGCGGAGTTTATTTTGTTCTTACAACCCAAATCACGTCAGTGTATTGACGCATTTCGATTAACTAAAATGTCATCCCCACCATTTTACCACTAAAAGCGTACAAATGGAAACAATTTAAATATAACCATAAAATGATATTAAACAGTTCTGACGTCACGCCATTATAACCTTTAATTTCTATTTTAGTTCCTGGGAATCAGTTTATAAAGTTCGCAAACGTCATATTCTTATGACCAAAGCGGCGATGCTGAAGGGACACGGCATTATATGTCAAAGAGATCTAGCTCTGACGCTTTTTGGATTCGTTGGATTATCTTTTTTAAAACCAGATAAATTCGGCATAGAGACGTTAGAGGAAGATGACTGGGACGCTTATAATCAGTTTTGGCGAGTCATAGGATATATGATTGGCATCGAAGAGAGGTAAATATATTTTTAATTCTACGAATTTTACTAGCGTAGGTTAGGGCGACCACCCAGCGTACCGGACATATAGGGGCGCCACAAGCGTAAAAAAGGGCCATGGCCAGAGCGCCGGTAATGTTAAATCCAACCCTGGCTCAAGGTAAATTCAAAAGTTTAATTTCAATTTTAAAACAAAAGAACGGACGGATTAAAATTAAAATCAAGTAACATTTCATCCTTAATAATACTACAATACAATTATAAATAATGAAGTAATTAAATACAAATTAATCTATACTATTATAATATAATAAAGCGTAAACACAAACTACTTTGTGGCGTCGGATGTCTGCAATAATATCATGTTTTTGAATAATTCTTTTTTTTATTAAAAAAAAAACCCTATACTTACGACACGATTTAGACTATATATTTTTACGCTATTAAACTTAGGGGATAAATAAATCGGAGTAAACCACCATGTGGGAAAGGGACCATAAACTACAAGTTGCCAACATCAAGAAAGCCAGGTTGTCATTTATGCATTTGAATTCTGAAATTTGAGAAATGTAAAAAATAAAATATAACCTACATAATGTCATGCAGATGAAGTCATACGGGAATAGCTAGTACGTGACCAGCTGGTGTCCTCGCTCAGCTTTAAATGCTGGATGCTTGTAGATGAAGTACCCAGCGCTGATGGCGGCGAAAACCCTTTTGTAAAATATAGGACAAACGATTTAGTAATGATAATTTACTGTTCCAGATATAATATATGTCGAAGTAATGTCGAAGAGACGCGTCAAGTGTGCCGTTTAATATTGCACCGAGTGTACACTCCGTGTCTGAGTAATCCACCGGAGTACTTCGAGTACATGGCCCACATCATGCTGGAGGGGGTATCCTCCGCTAACCCCACAGTCAACACGCCCTCCCTACTCTACTGGACAAAGTACTTAGCGGAGGTGCCAGGGTACGTGTATACGGAAGGGGAGAGGATTCAATTCCAACAATTGTTGAGAAACAAATTGAACGGCAGATCGGAAGATACAGGTGAGAAAAGTCAGAACATACCTTTTGGTTATTTTTTTAATTAATCTTGATTCTTAATTTTTTTGTGTTTTACAAAATCTTGTTATTCTTCTCTCACGAAATAGATATAGACAGAAAAATACAATAAATAAAAATAAATAGTCTATCAAAGAAGAATGAAAACTTTTTCGTCCGACTTATTTGTGTAATGTAGTCTATAGCTGTTAAACTTGCTATATTTTTTCCACAGGCGTTGACTCTTCCACGTTAATGTCGAAGCCTTTTATTGAAAAAGCTAACAATCGTCTCCTGTTCGTAAGAGATTACGATTCCTTCGAAACAATACCAGAATACAGAGAGCTGTCGATGTTTTCTAGATTCAAGCTTTTGTTTAATTCGTTATTTACAAAAGTATACACCACATACTATGGTCGAAGATTTTTAAACACAACATTTCTGTTTATTATTAAGTTAATGAAGGAACATCCGAAAATAATTTTTTTTATGTTGCACATAAAGGTATCAGCGAGATATCTATTTAATTTCCCCTTAGACAATTCAGGTTTGAAACCTAATTCCGCATTTAATAAAACAACAAAATCACCTTGGTACAAAACTATTTTATCGTATTTGTACCCGAAAAAAATTAACAAGAAAGGCCAAGGACATGATCGTTGACTTTCATGTTTTTTTTTTAATAAATGCTACTTTTATTTATTTTGACTGTTTATTAATTGTTTATGTCATAATTGAGATCGTCCTTGCAAATCTGAGATCACAGATAATTATTTCTCATATTACACTATATCTGATTTATTAAAAGTTTTCATATTGATTTAATTAAATTATCAATACATCCGCGTTCCGTAACCGACACACGAGCAAATTAGCATTACCATAGACATTAAGTTATTAAAACTTTCGTGAGACATTATAGTATATAAATTATAACACGACTACGTGCCTACACCGAATGTTACCACGTGAGTTTAGCCGTGTTATAATATGTAGTACCATAGACATCTCAAGTAGCGCATACGTTGTTGTCTTTTAATCGACAGAGGGGATATGCAGACAGATATCTTGGCAATCTATTAAAATTGCAAGATAGTTTTAATCTTAAGTAGATAATACAAAACTTATAAACACAATATCTACGCTAGTTCATCTAGTTTTTTTCGACAAAACTTGCCTGTTTATTAAATTTAAGGTACTTCGCTTGTAGTCCATTTTAAATTAAATATATGTAAGCTACTAGAGGATTATTTACAACCGTCACCCCGCTCTGTCCCCACGTGAGAATGAAAAGTTTCATCCGTCCCACCTTTTAGGCCCACTATCACCAATAAGGTTACAGATGGAACTGATATGAAATAAAATAAGTTCCAGCGTCCTCTCGTCGCAAAAGTTGGGACGGATCAAACTTTTTATTCTCATCTGTTCCTACTTGGGGACAGAGCGGGGTAACGGTTGGGAATAATCCCAGTTTTTTTCTACTATAATGTTATGCAACGTATTTTTTAAAGCCGTTGCCAGGAGACCCTGCCTTGCTGAGGATCAAAAAACATAATCTATAGATACATGTAATAAAATTGTAGTGTCTGTAATGTTAAAAGAAAAATTCCATATTTAAGGAAGATGATGTATTTGCGTTGCTGATAACGACAATCGTATTTTTTTTGTCTGATTGTCTGTCCACAAGCCGAGTTTGTTCCGGGTAATCTCCGATACGGCTGTGCCGATTTCGATCAGACTTTCACTGAAAGGTAGCTGACATAGACGGGCATATTATAGGTTACTTTTTATCTTATTTTTACGTGGACGAAGTCGCAAGCAGCTATTATAGATATAAAAACTTACTATAAATAAATACTAATCGAAGCAGGCCTAGACGTAAGTCTAGACTAGGTAGCTATAATATCTAGGTAGCTACAACGTCTAGATTAGTGTATAGTATTAAACTTTATATAAAGTGGTCAATAAATGTTCCTTAGTTGATAAAATTTGAAATGTAAATATAACTTAAGATTGTAACCGTACGTTTTCATGGTAGAAGCACATTTACATTAATAAAAGTAAAATTAATTGTATTTAGCAATAAATGTTATATTCTTCAATTGTAAACGAAAGAGATTGGCTTCTGAAACACAAGACTCAGTTCTATTTCAGGAAACAAAGCGCATACAAAGTTATGTAAATATATACAACAATAAAGTGTTTATTTACTTATTCATTAAAGTATAAGCCTTTTTTACGAATTTTGCAGAATTAAAACAATGGAAACTAACGGTTATATTATTTTTAATGCAAACGGAATACTCATAGCATATAATCAGCCCGTGGTCGTTGCGTCTACAAAGGCTGCATATTCTATCAACAATATTCTTCACCCATCTTCTAATATAGCTTAAAGATATAATAAATAAATGCAATAATAAGCGTAGTTTTATTTTATTATCTTTAAACGATGACAGAAGCTGATAAGATAATAAAGACAGTAACCGAGGGCCTAATTTTAGTCCCTTTCCCTTTCCACCCTTTTCTTAAGAGGAAATGATGGGTATTCCTTACCGTGGAGGAGACGCAAAGAAAGGGGAAATGTTCACTTTATGTGCGTCTCCTCCACCGTCAATCAAGAGTAGGCAACGCATCTACAATTGCGGATGTTTATGGGCAGCGGACGCTTTCCATTTCAGTCGATTCAGGTGGCCGCTTGCTCGTTTGCCACCTTATGTTATAAATTAAAGATAAGAGTAACTAAAAAAACATCTATTTTCCTATCATTGAACATAGTTACCATAGTTAACATAGTTAGTTTGGTTTAAAAAATCTAGCCTGCCTTATTTTTTTTTTACATATAAGGCATCCGTTAAAATCTTTTTTCGCGTATTAAATTCAAGTATAATTGCAACTTTTAATATTTGCTGACTTTTACAAACTTCAATAAACAAAGGCCACACTGTTTACACATGTTTGTAATCATAATCAACATAAATCATAATTAAAATATCAATTCTCAGTACAAATACACCTACTTTATAACTTATCACCTTAATTAGGCATTACGTGTACATTTGTAATCAGATTTTGACATATTTATTTATCAACGAACATAATAAACAGTTATATAAATGCTTTTTTCTCTAGACACATATGATATTTTTTAGGTTACTTAAAAACAATTTATGAAACAGCGACATCTATTATATTTTATTAAAACTAAAATTATCTACATATATATTATAATAAAGCGTAAACACACACTTCTTTGTTGCTTAAGATGTCAGCAATTACAGCAATTTTTGAATAATCTATTTTTTTAATAAAACGCCCTGTAGGGTCGTCGCCGTGTAAATATATAGCCTAAAGCGGGACGTAAGTACACTATATATTTACACGCCATTTAACTTAGGGGGTAAATATTTTGGATAAAAACCCTAATGTGGGAAAGAGATCATAAGTTGCTGCCAACATCAAGGAAGCAAGGTTGCCATGGTTTGTCATCGTCATGTTATTTTGACATTTGCAATTGATAACACGACACATGTAAGCAATACAATAACATTTTCATAATTTTATGCGGATGAAGTCGCACGGTAACAGCTAGTCTGTAATAAATAGAGCCGTTATTGTGAAGGAAGTGAAGCCAGTGAATGGAAGAGCAGCTGGCATGCCAGCTACTACAAGGTGCCACTGGCACTATACAGTAATACATGCCAGTAAAATCGGAATCGTAAGAGACGAGTCGTGACAAGTTTCATACCACTTTCCCCTTCAGACTCTGAAGGCGAAAGGTGGTATGAAATGGAACTTCAGACTTTTTAACTGAACTATCGCACAACTATAGTCTCGCTTTGATTCCTATTGTTAGGAACAAAATTAGTACTGTGCTGTAGAATTGACGCAACTCTAGATTATCGGCATAAATGTCACGTCCCTAGCTGACAGCTGTCAATGTCACTAGAAGTATGGATAGATTGGCGCGCAACTTGGCCCTGGCGAAAAGTGTTGCTCTAAGTTTAATGCGACAGTATTAATTAAATAAGTTGTCTAAAACTATGAACTTATATGGAGGTGCGCACACTGCTCTATTTTTAGGTACAACTGGAAGTTAGAAGGCCTGCGAAACAATGGACAATCGCGCAACAGTTCTACGATAGTTTAGCCCGCTTTTAGAATATTTTTATAAAAAATTATAGATAATACAATAATAAGAAGGGTTTCTAATTGCTTTTAATAGATGGACGATTTAAAAATAATGACATATAATGTGTTTTACGTAACATAAGTTGTATAGCTATTAACTGCACGTTAACATAATTATACTCCGTTACTGTACTTAGTTTTCAAATAACCTTTTATACAGTTAACTTACATCGTCATTGTACACGGACGGATGATAAAATCTTTACTCATCTAACTTAAATGGTAAATAACAGGAAGTGTTAAGAAGAAAATTGGTAGTCCGCTGGACAACGGGGCAACACTATATCATCAGCAGATACGTTCGTCCCTTTGACATCTGTCAATTGAGAAATAATCGCGCCATTTTAGCGGGAGTTAATGATTTCAATGTTGAAGTTAAATACGCTGTTAATTCATTTCTAAAATAAGTTAAAAGTCATATGCGAAAATATATAGCTGTTACAGTAATATTCAAAATTAGTTATAGAGTAGACATTACGAGCACTTTCCTTCAAATCATAATTAAATGAGAAAGTTTTGATGGATTGTTAGAATTTGTAGCCTAAAGTACTGAACGAATCCCGATGATATTTGGCCCAGATGTATAACAGTCTGGAATAACACATACGTTATTTACATAAGATTTTTAATTCTGCGCGGACGGAGTCACGGGCGAAAGCTGGTGATTCAAAAACGTCTCATTAGTATATCACAAGTGTCAAACTAGAGAAACAAAACACTACAGTGGTAGAGTTTTTGAGCGCATTCTTTGTAATGTCCGGTCTTTTGTATGTATGCCAAATGTTTACTGTAATATGAATTGGGATATTAAGTTTCAAATAAGAAAGTCCATGATCGCTTCATATCGTATCGTAATCCTAGTACTGCCGCATACCGTTAGAACGCCAAATGCCAATACGGTTATACTGAAATCGAAAATGACAGACTAAAAAACGCGGTATTTTGTGCCTATTTAAATCTTATCATATTGCCGCTGAAAGTGGTTAGCGATGCTGAGGATTCCAACTAATAATAAAAATAAAATTAACTTTAATTTAACATCAATAGGCAAGTTATAGTCGGTACGAAGCAAAACCTGTCATTCCCAAGCAATGTCCTATGCATTTACATTTAAACAGATCAGAGGGTCTATTACTAATATTAGCGTGACAGTTGTGAGATTATATCGTAGGGTTATCGACAAAGTATGAGATAAGTTGGTGTACTTTACGCCCGGTAGAAGCGCAGCACCAATATCGAAAGCGTTACAAAAATATCTCACGAGTAATCGTTATAAGCCCTCACTGCCGAGCTGTCACTGTGAAGTAACGGAAAACGCGGAGTGGGGAGCGGGCGAATAGTGCGTATTCGCGCGCCGCTACGATTGGATGTTTGTTGACGTTTTACCTTATTATTTTATCTTATTAGTGGTGTTTGTAAGTTTTTTCATCATTCCCATCCAAGACAGAATCTAATCATGGATTTAAGCGGTAAGTTAACAACAATTATATAACGTTTTTCAGACACAATAACCGGAATCTTGACATTACAAAAATTCCTGTATATAAAGAAAGAGACAGCTATAGGTTTCGAATTGACTTATAGAGATGTAATGTAATACTTATGTCGTTAGGAACTAGGACGTAAATCAAAGAGTTTTTAGGAACTTTCTCTACGACGTTGTACATCATAATAATGTCAAATCAGCAAACATTCATCTATTTATGTTTACATTTAGCTGCCAATATATTCTTTATGTTTCAAATATTTAAAAAAATACACTTTTATTTTTAATTACCGAAAAAAGATACCTTTTATAATATTACTCCTAAGATTATAAACGCATGAAAATAATAATACATCGGTAAAAACACAATGTAGTTGTTGCCCGCAACTTTTTTTATTCTTATTTACCCGTCTACAACATTTTGTAATTGAATTCTGTGAATTATAATTTTGTAGTATGTTTTTAATTTACATTATTGTTTTAATTTTAGATCCAAACAAGTTTTTAGTTTTATTAGCAACCATATAATGTTACCATGTCATCCGATATTGTAAACAAAAGTATAACCTTGAAACTAGGGTTGTCACTTTAGGTTTGCATAGTGCAGATAGGCTACGTGTTTGGCGTTAATCTCAAAGTGACTTGTTTTTTATTGTCGTCGTCCAGTGAGAATAGGTCGTCTTTTGGGTCACATATTCTGGTCACTTTAGCAGTTCAGTTATAAGATTTTAAATCAATACAGATTTATTTATGTGTCTACGTTTATGTCCAAATTGTGTTAACATAATTAATAGAAATATCGTAATAATCGAGAAAAGGATAGTTTATATTTATTTGTCCCAAATAGGGTTGGCAACAGTCAATCCGACCCGTAGAAATCAAGCCAAAACTTTCAGGTTTATAAAACCTTGTGCGCCGACCCTAACTGATAAGGCCAAGAGGATGATGAAGTATTTTTTGCGAAGGATTAAAATGACATGAGCTTACCTGATTGTTAGGGGTGTGAAACATTTTACAATGCCTTGATAATGTATGAAATAACAAACAAAAGATAAAAAAACTATAAATAATAATAAAAAATATACAATATCATTTGAATGACACAAACATAAAAAACAGAGGATCATAATATTTCAGATTTTATTTTTCCGTTGTTAATTTCTTGAATACAATAATGATGTTGTTTGTAGATATTTTTATATATTGTTATGTAGATATTTATGTGGAAATCGCCTTTATTTTTTTCATTCTGCGTATATGGCTAAAAAAAATTACATGTAACACATCGCCTTTATTTCCGTGAACCTCCGTAGTTATACATTTTGATGTGAACTTTCCTTTTCAAGATTTTTTCCGAAGCTCCAGTTACAATGTTTTCCTTGTTTCTGTACTGAATATGGGCATATCACGTGCACGGGGTAAAACATAACCAACAATCCAAATAAAAAATCCCCGTTCTTATCCTACTTCCGTATGGTCAACGAAACAGGTTTTCGTCCTAATAAATGAAATTATTTTTTATTATTTATTTACTATATGTTAATCTATCTTCCGTCATTTCTGTCGGCGCTTTCTTGTTCATGCGACCTTTCACGCAATCTATCCCTCTCTTTCTAAGTCCAACTATACCGATGTACCTCTACACTCATAACAAAAGTTCTTCTTACAAGCAGAGTATGTAAAATGCTGGCTGTTACTCGCGTTTTCGTCAGCGTAAAATTATAAAATAATACTCTTCTTCAATCTTTTATCTGCACCTGTGAAACATCCTGTATATCCTAACTCAATATGGTAACACCAATTGCAGGAAGTAATTACGTGCACCGTAGTTGTGTCGGTTGAAATGGATCGTATAATTACGTGCTAGGATTGTGCTGTGCATATCCGATAGAAATGTCACTCGTCATTTCATTTAATAGATTTATGTGACCATTTAAATTTAATTATGTGTTGGCAATTGTTTTATGAAGTACTAGCTTTTACCCGCGATTCCATCTGCGCGGAATTAAAAAAAAACAAATGCAAGTGGCCTGCGTTCTTCCCGACACTATATTTCATGGAAATCTGTTCAGCCGTTTAGACTACAAACAAAGATCCATCCATCTAAACTTTCGCATTTATAATATTGTTTTATGAAGTATATACGTGCATCGCCCCGAAGACTTAGGCTAGGTATAGATACAATTACCATTAATATCGTATGATTCGAAATAGTTTTTATATCTATTTTATATTTTTGATTATCTTACGACGCCCATGAAATAAGAAATTCTTCATTTTCAGTTGAAGAATTCGTGGATGGTCTTCTAACGAAGGACGCAGCCGAACAGTCTTCGGACACAGAGAAGACAGAAGATATACGCATGGATTACCCAGAATGGTACAGCGAAAAGAAATACAATCAGTAAGTTTCCCTGCAAGCGGTGTTACCCCAAACTATGACCTAAATTTCCCCACCAAAAAAGAGTCTTGGCTGCACTGCATAAGTGCTTGTTTTCACTTAGCGGGTAGACTTTGGCAGAGCTATCATGTTAAGCTGCAGCTCTACTGGCAATACTACATACTTCTACATATAAAAGACTAAATGTTTGGTCGCGAATTCGCCCGCGTTACATTAAAAAAATGATAATAAAGATACCCTATGTTTCTCACTGATAACGTAGCTTTTTAATAGTGAGGGAATTTTTGAATCAACCCAGTAGTTTTTGAGTATTTTCAACAGATAGAAAAATACAAATATATCATCTTTATAATATTAGTATAGAAGACATCATGTTTATTATCTAAGTAACAATTGTCACTAATTCCTCACACAGAGGGCGCCGCTTCTTCTGGGACAACTGCTTCTCGCTGATGTCATCGATGTTGTTAGGCCTGGTGGCGGTATTCGCTGTGCCTTCAATCTTGCGGGTGCTCATCAGCTCGCGCCGCTCCAACTCACAATATACTGCCTACAAGCGATACCTGTCTACTCTACTGCATACCGTCTCCTGGTTCGAGAACGATCTGAAACCCGGCAGCATGTAGGTATAATATACTCTATGTCTTGTTGAAACCAAAGATTAAAAACCTACCACAGGCAAACAGAACATTTTTACACTACAATTTCATTTTTTCTCTTTTTCTCCAATACCTAGATATTCCTCTGTTTAAATATTTTAAGTGTTCAATTGTAGAGTTATAAATCGTAAAAATATCACGTAACTTCGTGGTGCATGCTATCCAAGAGAAAGGCACTTCTAATAACTATTTTTCTGTATCTTCAGATCTTGGCAATCATTATACACGGTGAGATGTCGTCATTCGCGCGCCGACGTCGCCGCAAAGATGAAGGGCATAGGTAGAGTCTCACAGCGGGATATGGCGCTCACGCAGTTCGGTTTTATCGGCTTTTCAATACTTAAGCCGGATAAATTTAGTATCAGACCGATGCAATCGGAAGACTGGGAAGGCTACGTTCATTTCTGGAGGGTTATCGGAAGTATGATTGGTTTACAAGATCGGTAAGGCGGCATTTTTTATTTATAAAAAAACGCAAAAATATAGCCAAGGTTATAGGTATATAGTTTTTTTGCAATTTGCAATGCCTTATATTAAAAACTAGTTGTTCGCTACTTCGTCCACGTGAAATTAATTAATGATGAAAAATGTAGATTATGTTACTCTTTGATAGCGTAGCTTTTTATTGGTAAAAGATTTTTTTTAAATCAGCCCAGTAGTTTTTGAGTTATACCAATATACACAATATCCAAGAAGACAAATCTTTCCTCTTTATAATATTGGTATAGATAATTTTTGGATACAGGTACAATATCTGCCGTAAAAACTACCAAGAGACAAAACAGGTATGCCAACTATTATTAGAGCGGGTTTTCACGCCATCGTTGGACCACGTGCCGGAGTACTTCGAGCACATGGCGCGGGTCATGTTGGAGGGGATGTGGTCGATCAACCCGACTGTCAACACATCCGCATTGTTGTACTGGACCCGGCATTTAGCAGATGTACCAGGCTATGTATACACTGAGAAGGAGAGAGCGGACTTTCAAGACAAATTACGGGAACAATTAAAGGGAAAATCTGAAGATATTGGTGAGTTGTACTAATTTTATTCAATTGTTCATAGCTAGAAAATAAAACGAACCACAAACTTTTTTTTTTATAACATAAGGTGGCAAACGAGCAAGCGGCCACCTGAATCCGCCAAAAAGGCGAAGCGACTGCTGCCCATAGACATACGCGAATGCAGATGCGTTGCCTTCCCTTATCCGACGGAGGAGGAAACGCACATAAAGAGGACATTGCCCTTTCCTATGCATCTCCTCCACCGTCAAATCCACTTCCCCTTCCCATCCTCTCCTTATAAGAAAAGGGTGGTAAAGAGAAAGGGACTTAAATTAGGCCTCCGGCACCACACTCATCAGACGAAACACGGAATTGCTTCCATTTCACGCCTGCCTTCTGTGTGGTCGTGGTATTACTGGGGGCGTGCCGGCCCTGCAGTGCTAAGATGTTAAAGCGGGCACTACCACTGTTAACTAACTAAACATAACCTAACTTTTCGCCAGTGACATGTCAAATAATTGTATTTTCATTCCAAAATAATTTGAATTACATCTCTAATTACTATTAATGACAGGTTTCCCAGCTACGTTTAACGGGTTTTGGGTTGCTAACAACATGAAATGTGTTTCCGAACTACGTAAATTGAGTTTTATACTCCGTTGCAACATAGTCAGCATAACACTAAAGAATCACTAGGTAACGATGTAATGGAATCTTCAGAAACATAGCTTAAATAGGCAACGAGACAAAAAAAACAATAATACACCACTTAAAATCATAGCCTAATTAGATAAGATCGCACTTTTAAAAAGCGCGCTAAAACCTTATAGGCTAATTGGGTATTTAAAAAAAATGTACGTACCATAAATAATACAAATGTCTTTCTATCTAGATCATTGAGGTTATCATGGCAAGCAACATAATGAAAAGGTCAATAGAACTATAGACAAATATCTTCTAACCACAATTACAACTACTATTATTAAACTGTTATTAAATAATTATCTTATATTACATGATAAGTGTTTTATCATATTTTATTATCTTCATAACTACGATAAGTCAATAAGAACCACTTTTGTTCATAAACATACATTTTTGATCTGTGTTGTATATGGCATTTTTTTTTTAATTCCAGGCATAGATTCAACAGTATTTACTTCTCGGCCATCTATAGAAGGAATAAACGAGCGACCTCCTCGATTATTATATTTACGGGACTACGATACCATCGAAACAATCCCAGAATACAAAAACCTACCTTTCGCAGCGAAATACAAACTTGCAGTCAGCAGCATTTTATATGCATTCTATTCAACGTACATCGGAAAATTGTATTTAAATTTAAACTTCCTCTTTAGTTTAATACTTATGAAATATTTCCCGTATTTAGCCTTCTTTAGATTCGGTATAAAATCGTCTTTTGTTAATATATTTGTTGAAGATCCTGTCGATAATACGGAACCGAAACCTAACGCGGAGTATAACAAACCACCACCAGAATTGCCCTGGTACAAAGAAACATTATCTGTTTTGACATGGTGATTAATTGTTGCCATGTAAAAAAACTGCCAATCAGAGTTAATTGGTGTCCAGAAGACAGTGCAGATATAATGCTTCTTAGATTCTATAATTTTAGAACAAAAATACCGTAATACGTATTATCTTTATTTATTATTAATTTCCTAGGCATTTATTTTAATCTGTATTTAGGCGAAATCATAGTGACGTTTAGGAATTGTTGCTATTTACAAAAACCTAATTTATACTTTATGGTAGTGTGAATAAGTATTATATTTCGTTGTTACGTAGTTCCATATATTTGTAAAAAAAGAATTTATTAACTACTTAGATGTAAGTTTTTTGGCATATCAATAAATACTCGGAGAAAAAAAAACATTTCGTTTAAGTAAATAAGATTCTCGTAATGAAATTGATGGTTGCCATATTCTAAAGTTGACCTAGACATCTATTAGGTCGCTGTATTCAATTAGAAGTCAAGATCAAATATCAGTACCGGTTTTAGTGCTATTAATATCTCCCTGTGCTGTGCGATTTCTACGGCGCTGCCATTTTATCAAGTTTTGTAGGAGGAGACTAACAGACTATTTCGAGCCATAGGCTAGCAACAGGCTTAGACACATAGACTATGCCGAACAAAGATTATTCACTTATATACTTAGCACTTGTCAACAAATATGCGACTAGTTTCGTCTTGTACTAAAGTAATTAAAAATAGTATTTTATTTATTTGACAATTTAAAGTATGTAAAATATTGCATAAACTTTTTTTATTAACCTGAAATTGTCATCACGTGACCCTACATTTTTTATAAGAAGCAAATTATTGTATGTGATAATAAATTTATTGTTATAAACGCCTTGTTTTATTCCAACCTTTTCTTTATATACCATTATTGTCCCTAAAACGTAGGTAAATAAAATACCACAATAGTATTAAAATTTATTTAAAATACAAATCAGCTTGTATTAAAAAAGTCTTGGGCTTTTAATCTTATTCGTTTAGCTACATTTATTTGTAGCAAATTATCTGTGAGCGTATCATTTCTGGCAACACTGTCGCTGTCAGTTGCCGGTGTTGCTAGTTTCTTTGCGTTCGGTGTTACCAGTGGCGTCCTGTTCGGTGTGGGAGTTCTCTTTGGCGTAGTACTATGTGCTAATATGCCCATATCATTAGGCGTTAATTTCAATCTAGGTGATAAAAGATGTTTAGCTGCGAGTTTTCTAGCCGCCGGTGACATACTAGCTAAGCGTTCTGTGTTCGTCCGGAAACTGGAATAGAATGAAAATTGTTTTATGATATTAATTTAATCTAAAGTACTTCTAATATACCCTAATCCTGCGGTTTATGTTTTTACCAAATAAAAGTTTCTTCTAAGAATAAACCGATTTCATATTATATTATTGGATGAGGTTCAGTGGCGCAAAGGTTGAGTTGAAACACGTCCAAGTTCGATCCCTGCTATATACCAATGAAAATTTCATGTTTCCATTTACACATTCTTCCGATTTCCTTTGAAAACATCGTAATACCCGTGTCATAAATGTAAAGCGAAAGTTTTGATGGATGGGTGGAAGATTTTTTGTCACGTTATATCTACAGATTGGCTCAACAAATATCTATGAAATTTGTCACAGATGTAGAATATAATCTGGAAGGACACATAGCCTAATTAATATTCTGTTTTTTTTTTCGTACACAATGAGTTGCGGGTAGATAAAAATAGTTGTAATGTAATGCAGTACTAAGTTACCTCGGTGTGTGCGGTGTGAGTCGCGGCGTGGTAGGCCTGCGACGGCGCGCGGCGCGCTCCGAGCGCTAGCCGCTCGCGCGCCCCGCCCTCCAGCATGCGGTACGCCGCGCCCGCGCCCACACTGACACATTTTTTTATATCATAAGTTGGCACACGAGAAACCGGCCCCCTGAATCCACCAAAAAGGCGAATTGACCGCTGCCCTCAGACATCCGCAATTGCAGATGCGTTGCCTTCCCCTTCCTATGTATATCCTCCACCGTCAAATCCACTTCCCCTTCCCGTCTCTCCTTATAAGAAAAGGGTGGTAAAGAGTAAGGGACTTAAATTAGGCTATTGTATTCACTGTGCCAGCTGATTGTCAGTTATTGCGCGCTACTGGCCAAGTGTGAACCGCGCATACGATAACATTGCATGGGCGTCCTCGGAGAGGGCAAAGGTGGCTACCCCCCATACCTTTTCTAGATCATCGGTGACCATTCAACAGGCGAAAAGAGCTAGCAAATTAACATTAAAGATAATTTCATTCACTATGAAATTAGGTCTATTCCTAACCCGAAACACATTCCGAAAACGAATTTAACAATTGTAGATTCCGCTTTAACATCTTATTACCATCGGAATCTCGACTACACAGAAAACAGGGTTGATGTGGAAGCAATGCCGTGTTTCGTAAAGAGTATGCGTGCTGGAGGCCTAACTTTAGATCCTTTCCCTTCCCATCTTTTACATAAAAGGATTGTTGGTGGAAGGGGAAAATATCCTCTTGCGCGCTCGTCGCCACATCCAAGATGAACCTCGCCTTTTCGGCTAATTGAGGTGTCCGCTCGTTCGTATTCTAATAATATAAATGCGAAAGTTTAGATGGATGGATGTTTGTTAGAGTTTGTAGCCTAAACGGCTGATTTTCGATGAAATTCGGCATAGATGTAGAGGATAGTCTGGAAGAACACATAGCCTACTCACTTGTGTTTCTTTTTAATTCCACGCTGGAGAAAGCTGTACTTTAACAAATACTAAGTTTAAAGTAAATTTAAATGTACTCACGCCGGTAAGGGCGTGTCCCCTCCATCGAGTCGGAAGGGCGTGCCTTCAATCTCCCCCCAGGTCATGAGGGGCGAGCAGTCGGGGGCGGCGCCGGGCCGCGGCGAGGGCGTGCCCACGTACCCGAACTCGCACGACTTCTCCGCAGACAGACTCACGCCGTCCACACCTATCTTACCTGATATACTCGCGTCCTGAAATATTTATTTCTATAAGTTCGTGTCTAATCACAAAATAAGTAAAAAGGTGAATAATTTGTAACATGTATAATAAATCAACTTGCCCTCATCCTTACGGAGGGTCTACACTAATATTATAAACAGGAAAGATTTGTATTTCCATATGTATTAAAATAACTCAAAAACTACTGGGCCGATTTCAAACATTCTTTCACCATTAGAAGGGTAATTTATCTGTGAGTAACATAGTGTACATTTTTTAATCTACGCGCAAAGACGCGAGCAACTGTTAGTTTGATATAAAATAATATTTTCTTTATTTACTTGCAACCAATTATTTATGACTTGCTATTGCTCACGATCCAGTCTACGTTGTATTAAAAAAAAATATAAAATATAGCCTATGTTATTTACTGATGACGTAGATTTTAGTAGTAAAAAAAATTTGAAATTGGCCCAGTAGTTGTTGAGATATTTCCATGCATACAAAAATCCAAAAATACAAATTGTTCCTCTACATAATATATGTAAGTACAGATTACCTGAGTTTTAGCAATAGCAGTGATTGCTTCTTTATTCTTAATATGGTCGAAGGGCGGAGCTCTAAGCCTCGTGTTGACGTGTTGCAGCTCGGGCTTCGGCGGCGGCCTCTGGGACTCCGCCCCCGACGGCACGTACATTATGTAGTTCTTCGCTTTATACTTCCATGTATCTAACTGAAACAAAATTCACATAAGATGATTTACTTAGAATTAACTGATTTTCTTTTAAAAATTACATGGCTGGCTACGATTCGGCCCTAAATGCGATTAGAGACAACTTTGGGAAAACAATTTTTCTCGTTCTAACCAATTAACATTCGAGCTATTTACTAATTAAAAAAATGTCAACAGGAAACAAATGTGGAATTAGAGAAGATGCTCCAAAATTACTAATATTATAAATGCGAAAGTTTAGATTGATGGATGGATGGATGGATGGATGTTTGTTAGCGTTTGTAGCCTAAACGGATCTCCATGAAATTTGGCACAGGTTTACAGCATAGTCTGGAAGAACACATAGGGTACTTTTTATCCCTGGAATAGTTACGGTTCCCGTGGGATTCATTAATTTAGTTTTTTAATGTTTACTCGATCATTCTGCAACGTTTCAACATATCTTATTGAAATTTGGCACAGATATAAAACAAAGTCTAGAGTACACATGAGATAAGCTTCATCCCCGAGAAATGTCCGGTTCCCGATGGATACGTAGCTTTTTGTCTATTATAAATGCGAAAATTTAGATGGATGGATGTTTGTTAGAAGGTATCTCCTAAATCTACGACATTTAGCACAGATATAGAACATAGTTTGAAAGAACACAGGCAATTACGTTTGTTTTTTTTTTCAAATTCCATATGAATGCAGTCACAAGCAAAAGCTAACAAATTAAAAAAAATGCACTATAAAATAATTGCTCAATTACCTCATGAGGTCTTTCCATCTGATCCGCTTGTTGTTCAATAGATGGCAGCGCCAGTACTGCGTCAGCCAATATGGCCGACTTCACCTCCGCTTCAAACTGTGACGCTAACTTCGTAGCGCGTTTTTTATCTTCTAACGCTATAACGCGATCGTAACTAGCGTTATCTTCACTAGTATGTTTCGCTAAAAAAGAATCTGTAACCAAAAACAGTATTAAAAACAAAATAAAAAAAACTTAAAACGATGGTTTTGTTATTATAGTTAGCTTTTCTTACTTCGTCGCTTTTTAATGGTGCCAGAATATTTAAAAGCGGCCAAGTAGTTTCTGAGTTATTATAATACATACAAAAATACAAATATTTCCTCTTTATATTAATATAGTAGCAAAGAAAGTGGCTCCTGAAGACACTGAAAGAGTGTAAAGACTGCCTGTAAATATCCACAAAGAGGTGCTCTGTAATTGATGGAGGACATACAAAAAGCATATTTCTCCTTCCTCATCCCCACTACTTACCTAAACTATGATTTTCAGTGATATCTTTACACTTTTCCTTTTGCTGTTCTGGCTGTGGATCTTTCAGTTGTATAGGAGTTGATGGTGATAAAGGTCTGTCCACACCGGGAGTGTCAAATGTCGCTGGAGAATTATCTGTTGAACAATAGATTTAAGAATTACATCAACAAGGTTGGAAAACCTATGAAATTATTTATTGTTTTTTTATAATTATAAAGAACAATATTTTTACTCTTTTTTCAATTAGTTAAGGCTTGTGGGTATAATCACATTGTCATACATGTTCTTAAGACATAAACTTTACTAATAATCAAAATATAGTAGTATCTATTTTATCTTTACAGGTTTTTAGATAGTTTTTACATACTTTTGTATGGATGAAAATAAGTTAAAATCAGTAAATTATTATAATTTACTTGTGTACAACTTACATGGTTCAGTAGGTGGTCTACTGCCGCTGTATTTCCTTGTCAACTCTTGTAGTCTTGCGTAATCCTTATTCTCAGTTGCTTCCAAATAATCATTCTGAGCTTTTAGCTTCTCCAAATCCGGGAAAAAATCTCTCTGAATTATTTTAGCAATACCCTGTAACATTATTTATAGTAAAATAAAATATCAGGCTTCGCAGGCAGATAAAACATTAAAAGGGTATTAAGATCGTTTTTACCTCCACATACTTCTCTTCGTCTAAAACTTCAGTTTTTTTTACAACTTTCTTCTTAGGTACTTTTGGAACTTTGAAAACAGAACTTTCTTTTTGTAATAAAGCTATGTTTTCTAAGGCAGCTGTACCAGGTTTTGTGATATTATTTTCAGACGCCATTTTATTAAATACGGTACTTATACCTTTAATGTATTAATAAATTATTAGTTATACCCTAGTTAATCTTTAATATGTTCTTATTTACAAAATAAAACTTATGTTTTTAACATTTTTTCCAACCAAACACAATACTTCACTGACATGTGTCAATGTCAACTGTCACTGTCAAATTGACAGTGTCAATCTCTAGGTATCGTTTTTTTCATAATTTATATAGCTGTGGGTTCTTTCTTTTTTGAGCTAAAGTTCACAATTCTATGATAGAAGTTTAAAAACCTAACTTCAATTCTTTACTGTACCCAAAGAAATCTATTGTGTTTCTATATTTTTCCGTAGGACGAAGGCGTGGATTTTTATATTACAGGTTAAGCTAAAGTTACCATCATCAATCAAGTAGTATAAAATTTATTGAAAAAGATGGGATATTAATAAAATAATTATATCAGTAAACAATAACATAATTTATTAACAATTAAAGTTGTATAATTTTTTAAACTACGAATATTCTAATAAAATATTGCTACATCACAACAATTGTACTAGTGAGATTTCGTGCTATTACTTCTCAGCTAGAAATTTGCAAACAACTTCTAGAAACTTCTCGGGCTTTTGACTATGAACCCAATGTCCAGCTCCTTCTACTAATGTTAGTTCTGCCAAGGGAAAATATTCTTGGATGTCTGGCAAGTCATACTTTCTGCAAGAAAATAAAAAAAAATCATCAAGAGTTAAAATATTAGCAATGCACAGGCTTGCCAATAACCCCCTGCCTTTTAAAACCGACCGCGTCCCATGCTGTCATCTTGTGGCTAATACAATAAATACATACTTTATTTCCTTAAAAGGACTTTTCATATTACTAAGTCAACTCTGCCTTTAAAAAAAATTTTCAAAAGCCAAATCACATTTCTAACTTACCCTATATAATCCGAAAGTGATCCACCGATAAACAAACTTGGTCCGCAATATTGTAAACCCTTTAGATTACTTGGGAAACAAGAGATATGCGATTGAAAATTCTCCTTCAGTGCTGGCAGATTTACTCTCCAGGAATAAGACCCAGTATTAGTCTGTACTAAGTTGGTTATCAAAAAGTTTCTCAAGTTAATATCTGGTATTATTGACTTTAGTTGTTCATCTGCTAATTTTCTAGCCTTAGACATAGCTATGCCAGATCTGATGGTAACACCTGACATGGCATCAAATAAACTGACCATAGAATATATTTGTGGGCTTGTTTTTACTGGAGAAATGTCAACCACTATAAGACTGGATACAAGGTCCGCCTGAAAAGATATAACGTAAAATTAACATGAAAACAAAATATGTGTTTAATAGATCTTTGAACCATTCCAAATAAAATTATAACTAAAGAATTATTGGCAAAATTTACGTACAACTTACACATAGTAGTGACAGAACCATAGCTGTTCGTCCACCCATGCTGTGACCTAATACAGACACTTTAGATAGGTCTAATTTCTTCAGGAGCTTCATAACATCGTGAGCCATATGTATATAGGTATGTTGTGACGAATGGCGACTATCACCATGGTTTCTAGCATCGATACTGATCACTTTTCTTCCCGTTGTTCGGTGAATAGCTTTACTCATACTATTCCAATTATTTTTCGATCCTAAGAGCCCATGAAGAATGATCAAAGGAGGTCTAGTACAGTTTTCATCTGATGTACTCTCATAAGAAGCATAAGCCAAATCTACTGTTTCGGAGAAACTAGGGTCGGTGGAAGAATATGTTCTGGAAACCGCTAATTGCGACAACGCCGGGATTTTTATTTGTTTCAATAGGTTTTTCTGACATAGTTTATTAAGAAACATTTTGAATTTTACGGAAAAGAGAAGAAAATGTAATTTAAAACTAAGAATTTGGCATTCTTATTTCTTATTCTCAATAATTTTTTGACATTCGCATTTGTCATTTTGCTACTGTCAATCTGTCATTTTTATTTATGGGATCCGGCAAAAAGCTTTTATGGCTATTCATCCACCAAAAATCTAATAGGTATTACATTTTTCCCACGGAAAAATGAAAAAGCAGACGCAAGCCTTTTGCAATAAAGTGCATGTAACATAAAACAATAAAAATAGGAAGTTCCACTTTAAGACTACAATAGTAATAGTATCAAAGGAGCTGTTTTACAACCGAACAAAATTTTTCAAGAGCATTTCCCGCTTTTCCTTGACTACTGCATTAAAATGAATGATAGTGAACAAATTCAAATTACTTATATTTTAATTCAATAATAAAAAACGTGTTACAATTTTTAAAAATTCCGCTGGATTGTCGGCGTGGACATTATGACCGGCGCCTTCGATGTACTTTAATTCAGCTTTCGGAAAAAAAGCCTTGATTCCATTCAGATCTGTTGATCTGAAATGAAACATGTCATTTAATATTTAAAAAAATAAAATGATTCAAATATTCAGGTACAGTCTAGTAGCGTTCAAACCAAAACAATGTACTTGACTTACGGGATATAATTGGAATTCCCTCCTCCGAGAAATAAAGTTAAACCAGGAAAAGTTTTCCCTGACATGTTAGGAAAAGTAGCAATGTCCATGAAATGTTTACTTAACACTTCAACATTGCTAGACCATCCCACTGTTTTGTATGGTGTGACTCCAATATTCATTAAAATAAAACCAACAGTATCTGCATTGAGTGATTTCGACTGTAGTTGCTTTTTCGCATATGCTTTTGCTTTATTCATATCTTTAATTCCATCGAAGCTAATCGATTTCATCGTATTCAAGACGTTCGGAATAAAGTCATTTAGTGCACCTGCTGTCGACACCGGAGAAATATCCACCACGACTAACTTCGATACTCTCGCTGGCTAAAAATCTTGCTAATATTATAAATGCGAAAGTTTAGGTGTATGGATGAATGGATCTGTTATAGAGTTTACCTCGTTAACGGCAAGACGGATTTCGATGAAATTTAGCGTAGATGCATAAGTAGTGTGTTCTTCCACACATTGCACTACGCAAAGTGTGGAAGAACACACTACTTAGTTTTTTTCAGTACAACGCGGACAAAATCGCGAGCAAAAGCTTATTGTTGCCAAAAATTTAAAGGGCCATTAAGAATGTCAATCAATAGGGCCGATTTTGACGAATAATTCGTGTTTTTAACTACGTTTTTGAATATCAACCAACGCCAAAACATTAGCAAAAGCAACGCAGCTACATGTTGCTGCACTTTAAAGATAAACGTTGAATTAATCTTGCAACTGGATAAAACGACAGAGAGATATTTCTTATTGTAAATCTGAATATATTTATTCGTGTTATTGATAGTTTCATTGTCGTAATATTTCTACAAAATATATTTTTGTATGTGTTTATGGTATACAGGGGTTGAGTAATGTTAACATGTAAGAATAATAACCTCAGTAAGTGCCAAAACCATAGCAGTCCTTCCTCCCATACTGTGACCAATGAAGTCCGCCTTTCTGATACTTAATGAGTCCATAAGGTTTTTCAGATCAGCCGCCAGTTCAGGGTAAGTATGGCTAGGATGATGAGGGCTATCGCCATGGTTACGAGCATCCACAGCTATTACTGTGTTATTTGTTAAATGAACTATCCTTTTCGACATACTTTCCCAATTCCTTTTAGACCCCAATAAGCCATGAAGAACTATAATTGGATTTGCGAAATCCTGTTTACCGTGAACCCTGTACGCTACATTAACAACTGATCTAATTAAATTTTTTATACTTTTGATTTTTAAAAATAATCCGAAATTATTTTTGTATAGCATATTTCCATTTCATTTTATTGTTTTCATTTATACTTGCAAAGCGAAAAACATCTTTTTATGACGTTGATTACAATGTCACTGTCAGTAAAAATAACATTATTCTTCATATTTATTTGTTTCGATTTTATACATTTACTATATCCTAGATAATATTAAAATATAAAATACTATTGATTATTATAAAATCTGTAAATAAAATAGTATTCAAAAACTTCACTGACACGTGAAGTACAAAACCTGGCAACATTAATAAGTGTGGCCATTATTTAAGGCGGGGGATAATTATTTCAAGAAAACCTCTCGTGTCTTCCAAGTGTAAATTGTGATTCGTGCTTCGCAAATATGTAATAACTGCTGAAGGGAAAAAATCACGAATTGTTGGCAAATCATCTGGTCTGAAATCGAGCAAAATATTCTAATGTTACTAATATGAGATGGAGAAAATAGCGACAGGTCACGGCGTAAAACCTGTCATGAGTAGAATACATCGTGACAAGTCAATCGAACTGGAAGGCGAAAACCTGGTGAAACTCTAAGTTCGAAATTTAAACCATAAATGTAATAATATACACTTAAGCTTTTAATAAATCCACTATTCAATAAAAATATTCTTTTTATTCAACTTACGGCAAATATTCCGATAACTGGCCACCGATAAATAGAGTAGGTCCATAATACGATTTTCCTATTAACTTTTTCGGGAATAAGGCCATATTATTAAAGTTTTTAATTAAAACATCAAGATTGCATGTCCAGCCTATAGTTAAATCTGTTTTCAGGACCACATTAGAAAGTATCAAATCCATTACGAGGTCATCACTTAAGGACTCTTTTAGTTCTTTCTTTACTCTAGCTTGTGTAGATTCTAACTTCGTCTCATTTTTAAAAGTTATTTTCTTCATTATAGTAAATATTTCTGAATATAACACTTCGAATTGTTTAGGTGATGATGCCGGTGACACGTCAATTATCATAATTCCTGCTGCTACTTGAGGCTGTAAAAATAATAGTTATTTACAACTATTACAAGCCTCTACCTAAAAGATTTTTTTCTAGACGTTACTTTTACTCTGTTGAAGCGCCGATAGGACTGCTGTGTGGTCCAGAATTTGAAATTCGAATTAACTACGCATTTACTACTGGTTCTTATGGAACCTCTCTCTTTAGGATTCCATTTATAATATTATTAATAGTGAATTCAAATTACCGCCAATAATGCTATACACATCGCAGTTTTACCACCGATTCCATGTCCTAGGAAGAAAGCTTTATCTACCGATAATTTCTTTAATAAATTCTGAACATCGACAGCCATTTCTTCGTATTTGAGCGAGCTGGTGTGTGGACTCATGCCGTGATTTCGAAGATCAACTATAACCACTGGCCGCTTCGTCAAATTGTTAATGGTCTTCCCAATGCTATTCCATTGCTTTTTATTACTCAACAAATCGTGTAATATACAAAGAGGTGGCGGAATGTCGTTTGGAGTACCAACAATCTGTTGTATCACTTTGTACGACAAGCTCACAGCGGTTCTGACGCAATAGTTTATTTTAAATATATTTTCATCGAGATAATGAACATTTTGATATAATATACAAGATCTCACAATGCGAAACATAATTTTGATAAAAATATTTAAAATCATACAATAATTCGTACATTTTTTGACAGAATTTTTGACATGTTGACTTTTTTGAACTTTTATTTTTTTCCTTTTATAACAGCAAAGGCTTAATGAACATCCTGCCAAGCATTAGATAAGAGTTAAAATTCGTGTGGGTTTGTATTGTAGTTAAAAGGCGCTGCTGTAGATATCTTAATTCAGTTGCTAAAACCGGCTCTGATAACAACTATTAATAGATCACCAATTATTGAGGACATAAGGGGTCATTATGGGTGACATAAGGAAAATGTTAATTGTAAATGCGGAGGGGTATACACCTAGAAAGAGATGAATGGATTGCGTGAAAGGTGACATGGCCAAGAAGTGAGTGATTACTGAGATGACGTATGAAAGAGTTATGTGAAGCACCATATAGGATAAGGAGGAAGATTTTGATGATGATAAGTGCGTCTTTAATTAATAAATAAAAGCAGGACACACATAACATAACATTTTATAAGTAGTTAGTACGGCACTGCGTAATGAAAAGCGTTACAATTCGTAACGAAAGTGCGTTCCAGTTAAGACTATGTTCAAATACTCTGTTATATATAAAATAACCGTTATAATGTCAAGTATTTTAATTTCACTAGACTGATCATCACCTGGTTTACTCTTTTCACGTAGGATTTCGTCTTTCAGATCGTCTCTCTTCTTGATGACGTCACATAGATATGTCAAACAAGGATTGTAATCCAAATATCATTCTATCTCTTTCTAATTTTACGTTCTATTGAATGTCTCTTCTTCGTGCTGTTCTTTACCGTTCTTGCACCTTCACCAAAGCGTCAACAAGCTGCCTCCACGCGACTATGGAAGGAAATTAAAATTTATAATTTTGTACTTAATAAAAAAAAACAACCAGTATGGGTTACCGACCTTCGAACTGCTTTAACTTACTTATTTAAAATACAACGAATAAATTTTAATTCATTATGAATCTTTACTTTCAATTTTAATACCAAGTCATTATTAACATAGGAATAATTATTTGTATTAATAGGCGGTGACCGTTAATTCCAGACATGTTCACATTTTACTTTTAATTAGAAATTTAACCAGCATGTATTTAAAAAAAACAAAGGAAGGTTGATTTAAATGGTTAAGTCCCTTTTCCACTAACGCAACAGTTGTGCGACTTGGTGGACGACCGCAATTATTACATACTAGCTGTTCCTGTGCGACTTCATCCGCATGAAAATAGGAAAATATTAATTTATTGTTCACATTTGTCAAATTATCAATTGCAAATGTCAAAATGACGACACGAAGGCAACCTTGCTTCTTTGATGTTGGCAGCAACTTATAGTCTCTTTCCGACATCAGTGTTTTTATCCAAAATATTTACCCCTTAAAATTTAATGATGTTAAAATATATAGCCTAAACCGTGACCTTAGTGTGGGGCTTTTTATTAAAACAAGAATTATCCAAAAATATGCTGTAATTGCTGACATCTTAGGCAACAAAGAAGTGTGTGTTTACGCTTTATTATAATAGAAGACAAATACCTGGAGGATAGCTTTAAAAACCAGATATATCTTTCCGGGCTAGCTATACTTGCATTTCAAGTCCCTTGAGCGTCGCTATGATAGAGATAGAAGGTTAGTATCCCCCATAGAGAATCGAAACATGTGCAACAGATAAAAACTAGATCAAAATAGTCAGGAGGCTATCTGCGCCTATGGTTGGTATACTCGGTTGCCAAATTTTCATAGATAAAAATCTACCTTTTGTCTTGACTGTTAATGTAATTAGTAATTGCATAAGAGTTAACATTCTTGGAAATATGTCCAAAATGTTGGCATGTCAACAATCGCAATTACCTAAATATCTATTAGTCAATTTACTAACAAGTTAAACACTCATTTACTAAAGTAATTACAATTATTAACCACCTTATACAAGTAGAAGATAAACAATAAAAATACTAAATATCAATCCATACACTATATCCAACATGGTTTGTAATATGACTAGTGATATAAAATGTATGAGCGAGCTATGCGATTGTCGATTGTTTCCCAATTCAACGGTTTAGTTGCAAAACTAAAAATCGAGTAGTATGCATACCTTCATATACGCTCTTAGGAATCATATCTAATCACATGTGCGATAGTTTACTCATAGTTTCTGATATGCGCACGCTCTTACTGTACGAATCATTCACATCATGTTTGTAGACTTTTACTAGACCTTTGACAGTAGAAAACCATTGCTAAAATCATCGACAAGACAATCTTTACTTAGCTTTTTTATTGACCGACTTCCCTAAAGGAGGATGTACTCAATTCGTTTGTTTTTTTTTTATGTGTGTTGTTACATCTATACTTATGGCCAGTCCCACTAGCGGCTGTCTACCTCAGACGATGACGATACTTATTTACAGGTCGGTTTTAGGCTCGATTATAAACAAATAACTCGCACAAACATAAATTACCTTGATATTTATCGCGCGTGTTTTTAAAATCGAGTTTTAAAATTACATTCTAGTAATGCATAATATTTACATAACTTTAGCCAACATCGCAGAGGTTTGTTTCTTATTTTTCTTGTTTCATGTTATTGTAAACGATAATTGTTAACTACAAGTGTTTTAGTACAGTTTTAAAACTAGCATTTAAGACTAAGTCATCTGTGTACTAAGATTTCACGCAACTTCTTAAGAAATAACATGTTTTGAAAGGACGCTTTCGCCTAAATCGCGACGATAAAATTAAAACTGTAATAATTCTTATACTAAAATTTGTTACGAAACTGACGGGAAGAAAAAACTAATTTGTTACGAGGCGAGTGGGTATAGATAAATAAATTCAAAATTAGGCTTTTAAAACCTTTTCCATTAAGCGGGTAGTCGCTTACTTATGTGCGGCCTATAGAATATCAAACGACATCGATCATAGATGAATTGGCATCGCGCTAGTGAAAAAGAACCTTTTCTTACTACCTTCTACTATATACCTTGCCTTGTACCTTGTACATATTCGAAATCATTATTTGTTGTTACAGATTCTGATTTAAATTATGTTAAATACTAGCTGTTGCCCACGACTTCGTCCGCGTGGTATTAGAAAATATACGAACTATATAAATAACAAAAAGCTACGCATCCCTCGGGAACCGGATATTTCTCGGAGATGACCCTTATCCCATGTGAACTCCAGACATTGTTTTATATCTGTGCTAAATTTCAATAAGATATGTTGAACTGTTGCAAAGTGATCGAGTAAACATTAAAGAACTAAATTAATGAATCCCACAGGAACCGTAACTATTCCCGGGATAAAAAGTAGCCTATGTGTTCTTCCAGAATTCTCTTCTCGAATTTCATGGAGAGGCCGTTTAGGCTACAAACTCTAACAAACATCCATCCATCCATCCGTCCAGCTATCTAAACTTTCGCATTTATAATATTAGTAAGATTATTAATTTTTACTATGATAAAAGTTTCCGAGCACGCACAAAATATTAAACGAACCGAAACACAGGAGAACACACCGACTTGAGGATAAATCTGAAAGCAGGAACATAACTCTTCGAGCTCATTCGATTTCGTTTTCACCGAGAATTTAAAAGCTTATTTTTAACAAAGTTATATTACATTTTCATACATACTCATACATACTCTTTTATTTATTTAAATTTTATTTGTGCAGTCTTTTGAAACTGAAATTTGATTGTAAATTCAAAAAAAAACTGTGGATTTAATTACAATCGCATACATTCTCAATTACCTATTGTATAGTCTACATTTTCCAGACAGAACAAGAAAGCGTTTCAAGCAACATTTGTCCATCAAATTAACAATTATTGATTTTTAATTAATTGTAATTTAAGTAACGTATTTATGCAAAGACTTGGTATGTCTATAACATTTCATTCTACGTAAGGCGGTTTGGTAGCGGTGCGTAAACGCGGTCTCGTGGACTTGTGGTCAATCTTGCAGAAAACCCGTCAAGACAACAACGTACACAGGTATTTCGAACCTTAAAGTAAAGTTATTAAACCCATGGAAAGCTTACGTCATTTTAAAAACATTGTAATTTACAAATTATCATATAAATATTTTAATACAATAATCAAGGAATATGAAATACAAATTGTGTGTGCGTAAAAGTCGTGTTTGAAATTTAAAAAAAAATTAAGTGTAATTTGGACTTATGGTATGTAAATCTTTGCCTAATTTTTTTTTTTTAGTAACTGACAATAATTTGATTTTTGAAAAGAGTTAAAACTCTTGTCAAAAATGTAACAAGATTTTATATCTTATTGAGAGATTTTTGAAACTATTTAATACAAAATGATGCTAATTTATAAATAATCCACTATTCTATACACTGTGAAATAATAAAATAACACACAAAACTAATATAGCTTTCCATAATCTTTTTTTATCGAATAAAACATGCGAATTTTATATGCCAGTGTTATTTTAATTACATCTAAAAATAATTTTAATTTAATAACAATGCAATTCCTGAAAAAAAAAACTAAACTAAAAAATTCATCTATTTTAAAAAAAGAAGTTGTTTATTTTTTTTATTCAACGTAATTTCACCTCTAACTGCCGGACAGACGTGCTTATTTATGCCTTGATTTGCAGCCTGCTACAGATTATAGTAACTGCAGTGCAAATGTCTATGATACTTTGCAATCTTGGAAGTGGTCCAACTGTGTCGGGCTATCTTACAAACTTAGCATTATTATAACTGTTTATAAGCTCTCACGTATCATAACTCAGGATATAGAGAAAGCAAACCCTTTCACTTCAAACGCACTGTCAACAATTAGGCTTGCATTTTTTTAGTCAAACAAATAAATTCTTTACACTTAAGTTCAAATATTGTATAGCCAAATATCCTCATTACCTACATGAGTATTAACGGTGTAAGTCCTAAGTATTATTTTAGTGTGTTTACAAGTTTTTTTTTTATTTAAAATAGTTTCGTTTTAAATATCAAGTTGTTCCGTTTGCGCTATTTCCTTAAAAAGATGTATAAAGTTTTCATTTCACTTATTCGTACAGGCTCATGACATAATCTAATGATATTTTTTCTAAAGATAATCTATACTTATATATTTATCTATTATACTATACTATTATAATAAAGCGTAAACACACACTACTTTGTTGCCTAAGATGTCAGCGTTTACAGAATATTTTTGAATAATTCTTTTTTAATAAAAAGTAAAACACTTGCTTCACGCTTTAGTCTTTATATTTTAACGCCATTAAACTTAGGGGGTAAATATTTTGGATAAAACCCGTAATGTGGGAAAGAGACCATAAGTTGCTGCCAACATTAAAGAAGCAAAATTGCCATACTTTTTTATCATGTCATGTCATTTTGCAATTGAATTTGACAAATGTAATTAATAAAACCATTTTCATAATTTCATGCGAATAAAGTCGCACGGGAACAGCTAGTATCTTTATAAGTTTTTTTCTTAAGTACGTAAAGGGTGAAATGGGGTTTATATTTCAATGACCGCGTCTGTTTTACCGTTTCATATTCTAGACTATAGATGTGGGATAGATACAATATTACTAAATTGTAATTTAAGTAGTAAATCAAATCCCTTCGTAAGCCACAGATTAAAAAAAAAAACAAAATCCTTTTTAAATTGTGAGATTTGTTTAAAACGACTTACCGTGAAACCATTTTCAAATCAACGGTTAGCTTTATAATAGAACTATCTTTTGCCCGCAACTCCGTCGACGCGGAAGACAATTAATAACCTAACATATGTTCTTCCAAACTATGTTCTACATTTGTGTCAAACATCTAGATGCGTAGTCTTTTAGAGATGCCTCCTAACAAAGATATATCCATCCATTCCTCTAAACTTTTGCATTTATATTTGTAAAACAACAATATTGTTATTTAAAACATAATGGTGAAACCGGTAGTTATACTCGTAGATGTTAACCAGCACGTTTGGTCCGAAGTAAACAATTTCGACATTTAGCCGGTGTGTTTATGCTTCTGTGAGTGTGTCAAGTGAGTGTTGGTTAACTTGAAATACTCAATACCAATAACAATTTTAATGTCAAAATGAAGTGTAATTAAAGATTACATTTATTTGTAAACGCGACATTCTTTTATGTTTGTTGTTATGTTTATTATACGGAAACAACTTTTATGAAAATTATATCATAAGCGTTGCCAAAGGAGGGTAGAGACAACTGTCTTAGAAAATAGAAAATGGTGAAATTTGTAGAATCTCTCTGTTGTTGTTAAACACCTTACTGACTTTATTTTTGACCGACTTCCCAAAAGAAAGAGGTACACAAGTCGTCTGTGTGTTTTTTTTTTAATTTTTCGCTTTACAATCTGCATTTGTAACCTAACCTTAACCCTTATTCCGGTTTCGAATAATTTTTTTTTAAATATTTTAAACAATGGACTTTCAATTTCACAATGTAATTATATAAAATGCAGCGTAATTAAATTAAAAAAAAAACTAAAAAAAAAAAATCGTCACAACAATAAAATAGAATTTGTGTGAACTTAAAAAATAGTTTTGCATAGGTGCTAATTAATGCGATAAAATCGCATTAAATTATTTAGAATAAATTAGTAAAAAAAAATCTCACGCTTAGTTTTCATTTATCAATTTTTTTTTAATTAAAGTTAAGTAAGAATATATTTTTGAAAGTAAATCAACCAGCGTTTGATCCAAGAGATGACAAAACTTGTTCACTTACCTATCAAATTTAAGTATAAGTTGCGTGCGTGCGAAGGAGCCAGTTGAAAACCAGCGCAGGAACGGCTTAGTCCCTCCTGCATACGCTGAGCTACCTCCTGCATACCTTTTGCCACGATCTGTTTTCTTTAGAATTAGTCCGTATGTGTGATTTCTTCTTTTTGTGGCAATAAATACATATTCTATTCATTCATACTTATTGTCGACATCTATTATGTCCTCACCAAGGATTTCGAACTCTGTATAGGTTAAATCCTCTAAATAAGGACAATTTTACCTTAGAGGGCGACCATTCTGTTTGAAATAAACGCCTCCTGTACCGGGCTTTAGGGGCTAAGTGAGGGTAAAATAATTATTTACATATATATAAAGAGTTAAATACTTCAATTATTTTCATACATTTCATATACATATTTTTACTGTTTCATTGGAGTGGGCAACGCGTTCGTTGTTATTGCCTCGTTATTTACCAACATCCGTCGTATTGCCGATTTTTAATTGCTATTAAGTGAACACGCATGTCCTTAATCAATTCATGAAAGGTACATTTGCAAATATTAATACAATCGGTATCATTTTCCTTTGAAATCCTATTAATGTTACAAATGCGATAGTATAGATAGATGGATGTTTGTTAGAGTTTGTAGCCTAAATGGCTGAACGGATCTCGATGCAATTAGGCGTAGTTGTAGAAGATAGTCTGGAAAAACACATAGGCTACTTACTTTTGTTATTTTTAATTCCACAATGACGGAGTCGCGGGGAAAATCTAGTATAAAATTGAGGAATCTATACAGATAAATAAATTTATGTGATAATTTAGCATTTGGGGGTTTACCGAAGTTAGTAAAATTATGATAAGCGTCTATGAGAAAACAATTTTGGTAAAGTCAGCTATCCATAGGTATAAATGATAAGTGCCGAGGGTTTCAGTGCGTTCTACGGAGATCCCGGATCCCCCTTTTTGCACTCAAGATGGCCACCGAGGGGTTTTAGTGAGTAAAACCCACATAACCTTGTCTCTCCAGAAGGCAGGGTAATTTTTAAAGATCTCCCCCGATAACAAAACAGAATATAAATGATTACAGTATTTTAATTTGTTTTTTCTTGCTTTTCAGCACAACAGAGATGAGTTTGCTGGGAAACATAACAGAGTACTACACGTACGTGAACAATGACCTAGCAGGTATACAACATTATTGAACGGTTCCATTCTAATTAATATTAAAGTTGCCTGTCAATGTAGTTACGGGTCATAGGCGATGCATTTATTTAACTGTATATACACTTTCTATCTGACTAATATTATATAGAGGAATTTGTATTTTTGTATACATCGAAATAACTCAAAAACTCGTGGTCGATTTTAAAAATTCTTTCACCATTAGGAACTTACGTTATGATTGAGTAACACAGGCTACACTTTTTAGTTTTTTTTTTTTAATTTCACTCGGACAAAATCGCAAGCAAAATCTAGTTTTAAATAAAATGACAGCTAAATTCATAACGATACTTACGATATTTTTGTTGTGACATTTCTCTATATAATCAAATTTAATTGAAATTAGAAATTATAAACACGTATCGAAACATATTTACTTTTATACTCTGTGATTAAGTATCTACAGACTTAATAAAAAAGACATGTTTATATCAACAATATAAACGCAAGTCTTTGCATAATAATTAGTAATGTTTTTTATAGTACATATGTATATACGGGTATAGAATTGTATTATCTGTGGTATGTTTTTATCTGTTTGAGCCAATACAAATCGGCTAAAATGACAAAAAATTAAATTAAAAACTAAAAAATTGCTTCCGCCATTTAAAACAAGAAATTAACAATAAAAAAGTAATTTACAAAATATTATGTTTCATGCAAAATCCATAGATTACTAAACGTAGTAGAAAATTAATGGAATTTATGCAAATGACTACTTCTATTATATTCTGTATAATTATATTTTATTGATAGATATAAAACACGGTTTTATTTTATTGTGATAATGTTATTAAAGGCCTGACCTTGACCTAAGAGCTTAAAGACAAAATATCAATTTGACACAGAGTGTAGAATCGCGGAAATACGCCTTCTTCAAATTGTAAAAATATTTCCTTATTTGTTGCAACGAGACAAACTCCGCCTCTTACATTATTGAAGTAGCGGTGAGTTTCGCAAACGAGGGAATAATAATACAAAGCACTTATGTTGTACCAACTGCCTCCTAAGGGTTATCCAAGTCGAAATCCCAATGCGTATAAAATGTTCAAGCGAATGTGTATTTTTAGATGAAACGCCATCACATTCCCCGACCGTACTTAGTGTTAATTGTCGTTTTGATACAAGATTTATTTACCAGATCAAAATTGAAGTAATATGTCTTAGACTTCTTTGGGTATTAACTTTTGCATTGAATATACTTTACCAGAATTTCATCACAATCTGTCCAGTGTTTTAGAAACGCGTTGTGGATAAACATGCAAATGTATAGATTCTTTTATATGTAAGGTCCTCTAGACAAAAATAATGTGAACTCACAATATGTCGATAACAATCTATACTTCTATACTAATATTATTAAGAGGAATGATTTGAACTTTTATATCATCATCATCATCTCCCCTGCCTTATCCTACTCCCGTAGGGTCGGCGCACCGGGTTTTCGTCCTCCAAAGCATTCTATCATCCGTCATCTCAGTCATCACTCCCTTCTTGATCATGTCACCTTTCACGCAATCCATCCATCTCTTTCTAGGTCTACCTCTACCGATGTACCCCTCCACATTCATAACTAATATCCTTCTTGTCACATGCGATTCATCCCTTCTCATAACATGCCCATACCACTCTAACCTTTTACTCCTTATTTTCTCAACCACTGGGGCTACTCTCAAACTTCCTTGAACTTTTATATGTGTTAAATAATTCAAAAACTCCTTGTCGGTTTCAAAAATTCTTTCACCGTTGTAAATAACATAGGTTATATTTTTAATATTACGCAGACGAAGTCGCGAGCAACAGCTAGTTGTGTATAATTGTGAAGTAACATCGCTCAATAAGGTATAACGGGAATTATGTCAGACAGATGTGAACTTACGTAATGTATGTCAAAACCTGTTGAGATGCCTCGTTCCTTTTCTCCTCCTTGCAACACAATTGTTTGTCTGTTACAGTCAGATATTTTAAACTAGCTGTTACTTTCGACTTCGTCCGCGTGAAATCAAAAAAATATAGTCTATGTTATTCACAGATAAATTAGCTTTTTAATGGTGAAGGAAGTTGCGAAATCGGCCAACTAGTTTTTGAGTTTTTTCAATACATACAAAAATACAAATCTTTCCTCTTTATAATATCAGTATAGAAATAAATAGACTAGACATAGTAAACATTTTTATTTTTTTATCGCTTACTTCTAAATTATTCTATGCTTCCTCTATATATTTTTCGAATCTCTTTGGTTGCAGTTATCTAGACAAGATAATAATTGTCTTTCAAATATCTGTTGTTTATTTTTATATATTTTTAAATACATACGAGTAAACAAAGTTCGTACCATCAGCTTACAGTAGTATTTAAATAATTTTTACACGGATATTGAGCTGAATAGTTTGATCTAGATTTTCAGTATCAAAAATTGTAAAATTATTTTATTTATATAAACATTTAACACTTTCAATGCTGACTCGCCTTGCGTGTTTGTTTCAATACATAAACAGCATGGTATTTGTTAATCCTCATGAATTTAAAAACTCATTTTTTATTTTTCTATTTCCAGATCCTCGTACCAATAAATTTATGTTGGTATCATCGCCATGGCCAATCTTTATTATAATGTTTGTCTACCATCGCTTCGTACACACGTGGGGCCCGGCTTTCATGGCCAACCGACCACCTTACCACCTTAAGAACCTAATCGTTATATACAATATCGCACAAATATATCTATCAGCGTTTATGGCAATACAGGTACAGTTAATGAATTATATTCAGTACCCTATTAGATATAAAAATAACTTCTACTGACTCCATATTATAGCAGAGAAATTCTTTAGACCTTTAGACTTATGTATTACATACTCAATTTTCAAAGTTGTGTTCAGAGTTTGTTGCGTAAACGGCTTAACAGATATCGATGTAATTTGGTATAGATGTAGGGGATAGTCTGGAAGAACACATAGGCTAATCACTTTTATTTTTTTGAATCCCACGCGGACGAAGTCGCCTGCGAAAGCTAGTATTATAATTGCGAAAGCTTTTGATGGATGTTTGTTAGAGTATGTAGCCTTAACGACTAAACAGATTTCGATAAAATTTAGCAGAGACATAGAACATATTTTTGAAGAATATATAGGCTACACACTTTTGTTCTTTTTAATTACACGCGGGTGAAAACTAGTGGTTAAATGATTGTGAGAATGTGTTACTCTAAATGTTTTTATCCATGTGTTCCGTCAGTGTAAACCCACAATAATATAAAATTATATTACAGTGCATCACTTACCTATACCTGCCGGGCTATTACAGTCTATGGTGTCAGAAGATAAACTACGAGGACACGCCCATAGAGAGGCTCATCATAGATCGAGTGTGGCTCTATTATTTCATTAAAATCGTTGATTTACTCGATACGGTAAGTATTACAATATCTAATAGGAACACTAATTGCTACTAGGCTCTACCAGTTAAATATCAAAACTAGCATTCGATCCTCCACTAAAAGGTCGTTTATTGTTCGTCTCTGTGTTGATTGTTTTAATAAAATAGTCCGGTGTAAGTGTCGAATATTTTTGAGCTCGTTAAGGTTTCAAAGGCATAATATAGGGTTTATCAGAGATATAAGGGTCACGGTCAGTAAAAATGAGGAAGTATTTCTCATTTTTAAATTATTTCCTCATCTTGTTCCATGTTGTAAAACGATGTTAGAATTGTAATTTTAATTTGCACCTACCTTTATTATTATTAGTTCACTATACGTTCCCGTACACTATACGAGAGCGTCGGTGGCTCAATGGTTTAAGCACTTGACTTGTAATCTACAAGTCTTGGGTTCGAATCAATGTGATATTAGATTTTTCGAATTTTCACATGTATGTAATTTACCCGACCTTCTTGTCATTATACATTGTACCTAGATTAATTAACGAACGACCCTCACGATTAATAAATTGTATAAGACAGAAATACATTACGTATAAACTGAAACAATATTTATGTACACAAGCCACTGAAGCTCTAGTGAAAAATCACTGAGGTTTATTCAACGTTAATTATACAAAACTAGTTTTAATTTTTTTTAGTTAAAGATAAATAAAAATATACCTCTGTTTTATACATATTTTATTGCAGGTCTTCTTTGTATTACGAAAGAAGTTCAATCAAGTGTCGTTCCTCCACGTCTATCATCACCTGGGCATGTGTCTGTTGGGATATATAGGAACTAAATATGTACCAGGTACTTTTTTATGTTTGACATATCATTACCTTGAATAAGCCCTACTTAAACCTTCGAGAAAGTTCTAACGGTGAATATTCGTCTTTATGTCGTCTTTATAGATGTTATTTTACGAATTCACAGGTGGTCACGGTATAATGCTCGGCTTCATCAACTCTATGGTCCACGCAGTAATGTACACTTACTACTTAATATCCATCGTGCGCCCTAAATGGGTTAAACAATGGTGGAAGAAATACATCACACAGCTACAGATCGTAAGTTTATATTAACCAAGTTACTATAACAATATGCCTTTTTTTCGAAGGGGAATGCTTTACGCATACTCCATGCCTCTGGGCAGACACGTGAGTTATGTGGGACTCTCCTCCCATAGTGGGGGGCATACCTCACTAAACCCCTTCGTTCCTTCCTGGCCAATGTGTGGGACGCCCCACACTATAACAATATGCCTGCTCTAACATTCGGCAACCAATGCAGTAGATAAAAATGGTAGAGTGAAAGATTTTAACTACTACAAGCACGGTATATGTGTGCGTTACCACTGGCCGAATGACGCGGCGATGCTGTGAAAAACCGGTTTACACCGGCACGAGCGGTGTGGACCGGTGTAAAGCTTTGTCTCTGAACGATATTATCTCCTCTTTTACATCCATTTCGATTCAATTATGCACATATAAAAGCCTGAAGGAAAGAATATGTTTTTAAACTCTTACCATAATGATGTAATTTCCTTCTATTAGGTCTTCCGTGACGCTTGATCGATTTTAGCGAATCGTCATTCGATTTGTGTTCTTGGAATGTTTTAACAACAGCGGATAAATTCAAATGTTATCTTGTCAAACTATCTATACTAATAAACAGGAAATATTAGATTGTTTGGTGTCTAAGCTCTGAAACTGCAGGTCCGATTTCAAAAATTCTTTGACTCACTGAGCACCAAAGACTATGTTTTACATCAACGGGAAGTAAATATGGAACGTATATTCTTTGCCATCCATGCAAAGTTAGGTCGGATCGCTAGTCTATTTTAAATTATTTGCAGATAAATAATTAATCATTTTATTTTATTTTCAGTTGCAGTTTCTACTCCTCATCCTACATTTCGGACATATCCTGTTCGAGCCGTCGTGTGGTTACCCTAAATGGGTGTCCTTCCTATTCCTGCCCCATAATATATTCATATTGTTCTTGTTTTCCAATTTTTATATCAATGAATACATATATAAAAATAAAAAGAAAAATTAACTGTGAGAATGTTAGCGAATTGTATAAATTGTTGTGTAATATATTCGAATAAATTATATTATTATAAAAAAAACATGTTTTATTTGGTTTATAACATTTTTCATACTGATAACATAAATGCGAAAGTTTAGAAACAAGGATGGTTGTGTGTTAGAGTTTGTAGCCTAAACTACTGAACGGATATCGATGAAATTTGGTATATTGTTGATTGTAGGGGATAGTGTGGAAGAACACATTGGCTACTCTCTATTGTTTTTTTTAATTCCACGCGAATGAAGTCGCTGTCGAAAGCTAGTTTGGTCATTGAAAACATGGTCAGTCAATTTCTAAATTAAATTCACGCAATTGACCACAAATTGATAAACTAAAACTTCCGTTCTCAGGACAATGCGGTGTTTTATTTATTTGGTATTTTTATATCATACTAATATTATAAATGCGAAAGTTAAATAAATGTATAGATGGATGTTTGTTAGAGTTTGAAGCCTAAACGCCTAAACCTATTTTAATTAAATTTGGTATAGATGTATAGGGTAGTATGGAAAAACACGCGGACGGCGTCGCGGGCGAAAGCTTGTATGCCATGTTTGAAATAACCTGACCCAATAAAGCTGTTAAAAATCATAATTATATGTCTCAGTTTGTGTTGATTATGTGTTTCGACTGACATGAAACTTGTATTGTCACATATTGTCATACGTCCTATTTACCTCCAATAACAAGAGACAGAAAAATACAAGTTTTACTGAAGTTAAAACACACTGACTTATTTTCCTTGTACATACAATTTGTTTGTACTGATACAAAGGACCAGACGGTTAATTAAACAATATCCTTTTCAGACATAGAATTGGTTTCCCGTATTTATATAAATATATGTAAACAAGGAATCTTACAGCTTTAAATTTGCAATTTTTTTTATATCATAAGGTGGCAAACGAGCAAACGGCCATCTTAATCCACCAAACTGGCGAAGCGACCTCTGCCGATAGACATTCGGATGCGTTGCCTACCCTTAAGCGACGAAGGCGGAGAGAAGATGCACTAAGAGGATGTTTCCCCTTTCTCTGCGTGTCCTCCACCGTCAAATCCACGTTCCTAAAGGGACTAAATTTGGGCCTCCGGTAATTGAAAATACTAAAATATTACTCGTAAATTGTATAATCGAGTATATAGCAGGATATTCATTTCTAACCATAACATTTAAGGTAAAACTGACCAAGCAGCAAAATAGTGTTTTCCGTCGGGACAATTCGATGGGGAAAAAATCCAATTGACCAAATCCATTGACCGAACGGGCAAAAAATACACGAAAGCTCTAACTCAAGTTTTTAAGTATATAATTGCTAATTTAAATATTCAATAAAGCTAACTTTACTGCGAGAAATATACCAATCGACGACACCTCGTTTAGGCAATGTTAATAACAATTAATTCAGAATGTAACAATACAATGAAACAATTAAATAGATTGAGGAAAAAGATGGCCGACTGTAAATGATTGACAGTTAGGCGTAGAACAAGAAACATTTAAATGGACTAACACATATTTGAAAATAATACTTACACTGCCCTCAAGCGATCATCGTGACTATCTTTGCATCAGGAGTTGACGTAATATGGTTGACTAAATTAATATTTATTGAACACTACTTCAACATTAATTACATTAAATCATGCTTTTTTTTATAAATGCGAAAGTTTAGATAAATGGATGTTTGTTAGAGTTTGTACCCTAAACGGTTAAACGGATTTCCATGAAATTTGGTATGGATGGAGGATAATCTGGAAGAGCACATAGGCTACTCAGTTTTGCTGTTGTTTTTGCACGCGAACGGAATCGCGGACGAAAGCTAGTTATAGAATAAATCAATGTCTATAGCATGCCAACCATATTTGTAAAATATTTTTCGGTCTTCATTTAAATATCATCATTTCTAAATCGCTACTTTACGTTTCTTCAAGAAGTGAGCGTATAGCTTTCTCAAAGGTTGGCAACGCATCTGCAGTTCCTCTGATATCTACAGCTATCATCATGTCGGTGTTCCCGCAGCTAATTGCCTCTCTAATAAAAAGAACCCTATTGATCAATGTTGACTGCAACGGAATTATACCGTCCACATTGCTGAAATACTCGAGAAGGGTATTCAGAGCATCTGAAAATTACGTGTACAGTGTATAAGTGTGCCAGGACCGCGATAATGGAAGTCAGTACAGATGACTCTACAGTGTTAGGTAAATTATTTCTTAAACATTCTTTCTCAAGCCATTAGTCTATTATTATTTTAAGTGATAAAAGGAAATCAACGCGTTATTTACCAGCCGCATACAATTTTATCGTTTCCTTTCTGCGGTTTTGCACACCGTTTAAAAAATTGTCATGTTGCGCTCGAAACTAATTAAGGAAGTCGTATATAAACCGTAACAATTAACGAACAAAGCATTACCACTTCACATTTATTGTGAAGTGAGATCTTCATTTTAATAGAGTATACGTTTTTTTTTAAAAAAATGAACGTGATCAAAAGTATCGAGTTACTTTTCGACCGTCCTAACGAAACCCTTATTACACCAAAGGGTGAGGACAGTGAATTGTTTCAACTGACTGAACAATATTTGGTAAGTTTTTCTTATAAATGTTCCGTTTTATAAAAATAATACCAATCTTAACATTCATATTTCAAGGTTATACTAAATTAAACTTACATTCAAAAACCACATTCGATGCTAAATTTAAAGCTTTATTTTTTTAGCCCAAAGACTATGAGAGCAACGGCATCGAACTTAACAACCGTTTCGGTAACGATGCAACCAACACCATCCTCCTCAAGGACTTGGCTCAGCTGCCGCAATTCACCAAGGCGTCGCAAGTGCCACCTGACGCTGACTTCTCTCTCTTCCTGCCTAAGCACCAGGAGGCTGCCACTGAAGTAATCGATACTTTGATGCGTAAGTACAAATCGATCTATTGACTACTAGCTGTTTGCTCCTGACTTGTCGCGTGGAATTAAAAATAAAATAAAAAATATAGTCTTTGTTATTCTGTGATAACGTAGCTTTTTAATGGTGAAAGAATTTTTGAAATCAACCCAGTAGTTTTTAAGTTACTTTAATACATACAAAAATGCAAATCTTTTTTTATGTTAATATATACTACCAGTTATGGCCCGCGAATTCATTCTCGTGATTTCCCAAGGTATATCTACTTATTGCTGTTCCAAATGTCATCAAGTTCTCAGATTCCGCCATCCTCCATCCATTCAATATTTATTGTAGTAAGCCTAGTTGTCTGTCCCAACTTTACATGGACTTAGTGTAGAGTTCTTATAAAGTAAGGCACTGAACTTAATCTTACTAATATTATAAATGCGAAAGTTTAGATGGATGGATGGATGTTTGTTAGAGTTTGTAGCCTAAACGGCTGAACGGATCTCGATGAAATTTAGCATTGATGTAGAGGATAGTCAGGAAGAACACATAGGCTACTCACTTTTGTCTTTTTTAATTCCACGCAGACAAAGTCGCGGGCGAAAGCTAGTAAATAATATTCCAATTAAATATTTAAACATAGGGTGCTATTGAGAGGGAAATATTATTACACAAACAAATTTGTTAAAAACCATTTTTATTTAAATAATATTTACAAATAATTATATTTTATTAATAAATGTAATTTTCACTATTAGGTGTGCCTGAGGACAACCTGCAGGACTTTCTGTCCACTTGTGTGTACGCTAGGGTCAATCTGAACCCTCAGCTCTTCAACTATTGCTTATCTGTGGCTTTGATGCACAGGTTAGTCAAATTCAATCTTTAAGTCAACCATATTCATAAAAAAACATATTTTTTTTTTCTTTTTACATACATACATATTAAACTGGGTTTTCAAAACAACTTCATGAAAACTGATAACTTTTTATTCTGACAGGAACGATACAAAGGAAGTGAGGATCCAAAACTTTGCGGAAACTTTCCCCTCAAAGTTCTTGAACTCCACCACATTCGCACAGGCTAGGGAGTCCGCTGCTGTGATCCCTAAGGGCACTCCGGTATGTTTATTTATCTTTACCTCCACAACAATTGTCACACTTTTTATCTGTCCCTGAACATAGTACAGGCTTGTAGTTAGGTGTCCATGGTCCAAGACTGTCATTTGAATAAAAATCCATTGGATAAGTACCATCATCCTTCAACCATTTAGAATTACCTAATGCAACAGAAAACTCATATGGTGTAAGCAGAGGCTTCGGAAATGCTGTACCCCAATCTATAGATAATCTTGGACAAGCAACTTGAACAAAAGCTTCCAAATCAAACATTGCAAGCTTGCTAGGAAATATTTCTGATAACAATATCTTTACATATTTCTTATCAGAGTTTTGTATTTGCTTTTCTAAGTTACCTAATACTTTTGTACTACCTTGTCTCCCCAATGTACCTAATATAAGGCCAAATTTACCAGCACTTTCTGCTGTTTTCAACTGATTATGTCTATTGGTTTGCATTAATTTATGTTCATATACTTCTGAAGTGAATTTCTTTTCGTATGGATCATATTTATAAGCAGGGATAGAGGGATTGGCTATCATCACAGATTCTAAATGAAATCTACCATCACCTAAGTAAATGATTACATCAGATTGCAACTTGGGCGCTGTACAGCCAAGTATCTCTCCAGGTGATAATGGCTTACATTGTGGCACTGTTACAATATAATCTTCACTGCGAAGATTCTTAGCTACAGAATGTAGTGTTGTTACAAATTGAATTGTACTAACTATAGCTAAATGAGTCTTCTTTGGGAAATTTAACCTAATTGTGTCTAAAAAGTGTGATGGATCAATCTTTATATCTACAAATATATAGAGAACTTTGATGTGACCTGTTTGGTCTATTGGTATTAAACAAGAATGCCCGTAATGTACTAGTAGGTCCACGCCAATGGCTAGCGCGGTAAAATCGTCTATACAACAAGCGCCGTAAGTTACGTCCCCCATTATCACAGTATCAGCAGTTGTAAATGTTTCAATAATGTCGCACAACGTTGTTGCGAATAGTGTCAAACCTGAAATATTATAATTTATTAATAATTTCAAAATGTTTGCGTGATTGACCTTCACTTTATCCTGTCTTACCTTCGGGTAACTGTAAAGCCACTCTCTTAGCTCCTAAAGATCGTATTCTCCATATCGTTTTATGTATTTCAAAATTATAATTTTGAGGAAGTGACTCGCAGGCTCTATTTAATAACGGGTCATTCAATAATTCGTCAGGTATTTTATTCACAGAGCGTATTGCAGGTTTAAAAGTTTTTCTTTGCCCTTCTGGCTTCGCACGTACCACTACAACACCCGGATTCAGCGCCAAATCTTCCATTTTCAGTAGATCATAATGCAATAGGAATATTAAAAACAAAAGCCCTTTGGGCTTTGGGTTATGTTATTTTTTTCAAAAATAAACACGCGCGAATAATTTTGTGGCCTACGTGACTTTTCGCAACTTTTCCGTTTCTTTACACGTTTCACAAATACAGAAATTGCTCACAAATATATTTATTGTCCCACTACATTGAGATATTTTTATTACATATTTATAATAACATTAACAAGGAAAATATTTTACCTTAAGCAACTTAATATTCAAATGTCGCTAAGTTATCCACCGCTTTGATATATGTTTTCCTCAATTATTTCTATTTGCGTACAACGTGACACCATACCATTTGACATTGTTGGTAAACTGACAGATGTCATTTGAATGTCAAGGGAAGAAACTTTTTTTTTGTAAAAAATTGCAATACATTCCATTACACGTCTGCATATTTTAATGTTTAAATAGGATACGCAAATACTTTAGTATTATTAAATTAATAAATGTAAAATATATTGTAAAGTAAGGTATTTGGGATGAGCAATTAAAAATAAATAATTAAATATTACAGCGTATACCGATTATAATCCCAAGAGACTACACTGCAACCGACTTGGATATTGAGCATCGCTTGGCCTATTTCCGTGAAGATATTGGCGTCAATCTACATCATTGGCACTGGCATCTTGTATACCCGTTCACAGCCAGCGACAGAAGAATCGTTGCAAAGGATCGTCGTGGGGAGTTATTCTTCTACATGCATCAGCAAATTATTGCTAGGTACTTACCATTTGCATGTAAATTTAAATTGTAACAGATTTTTTTACAATCGCTCAATAATTCTTAATTTATTAATAGATACAATGGAGAGCGCCTTAATAACTCACTGCCGAGAACTAAGAAATTCAGCAACTTTAGGGAACCGATCCCTGAAGGGTATTTCCCTAAACTAGACAGTCTTACGTCATCGCGAGGATGGCCACCACGGCAGTCGGGTATGCGCTGGCAGGACCTGAAGCGTGACGTGGATGGACTGGACGTTAAAATTTCCGACATGGAGCGTTGGAGGAGAAATATCGAAGAAGCCATCGCCACCGGAATGTGTCGCTTGGTAAGAGCTTAACTGTATTACCCCAAAAATATAGTTAGACACATAACTTGGATAATAGCAATGTACGAGTACTTATTATCCCTCTCATTACAGTCTAACGGTTCTACTCAAGCTCTCGATATCGACACGTTGGGCAACATGGTGGAGGCCAGTATGTTGTCACCCAACTTGGACTTGTATGGCAGTCTCCATAACAACGGCCACAGCTTCTCGGCGTATATGCATGATCCTACCCATCGATACCTCGTAAGAAAACAAGCAATATTTTACACAAACTCACGTTTGAAACACACAAACAAAAGAACTTATTTGTTTTTTTATTTATTTATTTAATTTTATTTTACTGTTTCTAGGAAAATTTCGGTGTCCTGGCTGATGAGGCGACTACGATGCGTGATCCCTTCTTCTACCGCTGGCACGCCTTCATCGACGACCTCTTCCAACGGTACAAGGAGACTACCAATGTTCGTCGCTACACTCGATCTGAGGTTAGACGATTATTTTTTTTTAATTCTACGAAAGTGTATCAATGCAAGTAACAGTTAAATTCTAAAGTTAAAATAAAATCTTCTAAAATTATATAGATCTTCATGGTGTCGTTGTTATTGCACAGTTGGATAACCCCGGCGTGCAAGTGACGTCTGCAATGATCACGAGCGAGGGCGCGCAGGCCAACACACTCAACACCTACTGGATGATGAGCGACGTGGATCTTTCCCGCGGACTTGACTTCTCCGATCGCGGTTCCGTCTTTGCGCGCTTCACTCATCTCAACCATAGACCATTCAGTTACGTGTAAGTTACTTTAATTTTAAATCCTTATACTTACATAAACGATTTTCGGTATTACTCTAATAATATTGTATGATAATGGATCAATGGTTCTTCAGCATCAACGTGAACAACACTGGCAACGCCCGGCGCGCTACATGCCGCATCTTCATCGCGCCCAAGTACGACGAGCGCAATCTCGCGTGGGTGCTCTCCGACCAACGCAAGATGTTCATAGAGATGGACCGCTTCGTTGTACCATGTACGCTATTTTTTAATTATCTCTTTTGATTTAAGAAGTTATTTATAGTGTGAGATATTTAATTGTGCGTTTGTTTGCAGTGAACGCCGGCCAGAACACGATAGTTCGCCAATCGACGCAGTCGTCGGTGACGATTCCGTTCGAGCAGACGTTCCGCGACCTGCGCGCGGAGGCGGGCAACCCGCGCGCCGGACAGCTCACCTCCTTCAACTACTGCGGGTGCGGCTGGCCGCAGCACATGCTGGTGCCGCGCGGCACGGAGGCCGGCGCCGCCTACCAACTCTTCGTTATGCTCTCCAACTACGAGCTTGATAAGGTCTAATCACTTTCTTATTCAAACGTTTCCACGTTGTTTACTGTACACGTGCTTGAAGAGTTCATGATAACATAATGGAACATCGAACGTGCTAAACGCTATATATATTTGCAATACAATTATTTGGTTAATAGTGCAATCCTCAACCTCTCTTGAAAGAACTTGAAACTATTGTTGGCTTTTATAAGAATATGCTGATTGTCAGTTTTAAGCAGTTACGGTTTGAAAGAAAAGAGATTCTACCTCATCCTCCTCCATCGTTAACAATTATTTTTTTACACCAGATCGATCAACCGGACGGTGCCAATACGCCGTGCGACCAAGCCTCGAGCTTCTGCGGTCTGCGGGACAAGAAGTACCCCGACAAGCGCGCCATGGGCTTCCCCTTCGACAGGCCCTCCGCCACCGCCACCAGCATCGAGGACTTCATCCTGCCCAACATGGCGCTGGTCGACTTCACCATCCGCCTGCAGAACGTCACCGAACCTAACCCGAGGAACTCACAAAACTAATACTCGACCCAAGGGCGTCATTAGGAGGGACCAAAGGGGGCAATAACTTCCTAAAGAATCGGAAAAATGTAAACAACGCGAGATATCAAGATTCCTCCAATGAGATAGATCACTTAAAAATCACTTGTCAAAATATCATTACTTAGACCACCTCTTAAGAATTTCTTTAGCATAAAAAAATTACTACTTTTACCTCCCCCCTAATCATCGACTGGCAACGCCCTATCCAACTAATGACCATGGCTATAAATATGGACTTTTATTATTTTACATAGATTAAGTTAAGCATTGAAAAAATGAAAGGCTGATTGTATTAGGTCTTATGAATTTGTAAATATTGTACAAAGTATTACAGAGCTATGTCTAGATAATATTGACCCGTTTTTAGATTTAAATAAATTTATGCATATCTTAATTGGAACTTTTTTATTTAACAATTGACTGCCAAATGACCACACAACCATTCCATCATTGAAAACTATTTTTTAATTACTTCTATTTATTTTATTTATTTATTTTTATAGGAATGCCAACAAAACATATTAAAATAGATTTACATACAGTGGTTGAAACTCAGTAAAAAGTATAAACATAAACATGTTTCATTTTCAGGCAAACACATCATTCGCAGACATAAAAACAAACAATGTGTAAAAATTACCTTATATCTCAAAAATTACAATTAATCTTTCATAACAATTCTAAGTAAAATCAGAAAAAAACAAACAATAATTGTTTAAGTGATTATGATGGAACTTTTGTAGTTAACTTTCTAAGGAATGATGATGCAGTATTAGATAAAATCTCTATTTCTGGTAAACTATTAATAATTTTATTAAATTAAAATGAAATTCTGTTAATAGGTGCATTTCTACCTACGTTCGAACGATAACAACTAATCATGAACAGGTCTTTGTTTCTACTCCGTCTTTTGGATGAATTGCGAGGAAACATTAATTTAATTTCACTAGAAAGTTCAGGGACTGTAACTATACCATTCACTATTTTATACAATAACACTATATCTGTTGTTCTTCTCTGATGACTCAAGGATGTCATTTTAAAACCGTTATCCCAATACCAATATCAATGGTTTCAATAAACCATTTTTTAAAGAAAATGCTTAGATATGATTCACACAGTTTTGTGTAAAAAAAAACAATTAGAAATTTAAATAAATGTCTTTATTTCAATCAGATTCAAACTTTAACAATTTTTTTTCTACAAGATCACTTAATTTTTAAAAAATTTAAATATAAAACAAATAAAAAAAGGTTAATGTTTAAACAAGAAAATCTAAATAACAATAATTGTCATTAAAATATATTGTATATTGTTATCTTCACCTATGTTCTTACCTGTAAAAAATAATACTTATAATTAGTCATATGAAAAATCACAGTCACTATAAAGTTGAATCCAACTAAATCAGACCTATCATTTAACATTATCACGTTATTATCAAAATAACACATAATCGGCTCGTGTTAGGATATCATCATAGTTTTGTATTGACTGAAGATTATATTATCTTATGAATGTGAAAGTTGAGATGGATGGATGCCTGTCAGTGTTTGTAGCCTAAACGGCTGAACGGATTTAGATGAAACTTGGTATAGATGTGGAGAATAGTGTGGAAGACCACATATGCTACTGACTTTTGTTTTTTTTTTATTCCACGCGAACGGAGTCGCGGGCGAAAGCTAGTAAAAACATAATAAGATCAACCCCTTTTTTACACACGAACAGCCTTACAAATAAAAGCAGTATAAATAAACTGAGTCTAAGCAAATATTAGTACAAAACGCTCATACTCAGTTTATTCCTAAATTTAACTTTATACCACATTTTTTTAAAAGGCTGTTAGTACTTATATTGGAATCTTTGGTTTTGAACACAAAAAGGGAGTGGAATATTCTTAAAATTATGTCTCGTTTAATTTATCATTATTAAAGGCTATTTATTCCTTACCATTGTAATTTACAACACCATCCTGATATACAACCTGTAAAAATAAAAATTGGACCATTATTTCCATACAAAAAAATTACTTTTTTTTTAATTTGCATAATCGTTATCAGGCCTATCATTAAAAATCACGTGTTTATCATAATTACACATTTCGGCTCGTGTATATTCTCATCATTTAATACCAATATAACCTATAGAAAGATAACACGTTATCGGCACTTATCGATTGAGTAAACGCTAGAAAAACTTATCTTATCTCCAAAGTTAAACGAAGATATTGAATGCAATCTTTAAAGAAGCTTTCTCAGTTCTTAACAAACAATTCGAAAAGCTGCATCGATAAGAGCCACGTGTTAGAATCATGAGGTTTATTATATAACTTTTAATATTATTGTTTGTTTTAATTTCAATTAATAGTAATTAGCATTACTCTTAACTTTGGATTAATTAAAAGAAAACTTACACATTAGAATTTATAAGCGAAATCCGAAAATTAGGATGCTCGTCCCACGAAACTTCAATTAAAAAGAGATCAAAGACAAAGCTTTTTTTACACAGCTGCGTTGACATAACGGTTTCCCGCTCGGATGGATGCCACAGACTATAGGATAAAAGACAAGTTCCATATTTAAGTTCTAAAAATAAGTTTCATAGAGGACTTTATAGTTTTTAGTTTCCTAGCAGTTTTTTTTAACTTATATCTCTATTAAAAATATATTGTAAAAAAAGTATTTTATTATTGTTTCAGTATTATCAAAGTTATGTAGTGAATTCCAGTGAGTTTAAATGCACGCTAACTTAAATTAATTCGTTCGATAAACTAAGATTTTAGACTTAAGAAATCAAAAATTTCCTTTATAGGGAATACGGAAAAAATTTATTTTTCTCCCCTTAACAAATTTAGTCTTTAAAAGTAGAGGTGGTTTATAATTTGCTCAGGTTAACTAGGTCTGTCTTACTGCCTAACTGTCTCGCCCCACTTAAGACTGATAATACACCTTAAGACGACAACCTTACTAACGCCTCGAACATCAAACTATTTTAGAACCATAATTACGATAGCTATACGGGCTACAAAGGATATTTCCAACGTTTTGGCTAATACATGAGATCTCCGGAAGTCTTCTTTAAATCCAGAATCCAGTGTTGTACTTTTTTTAACACACCTCTTTTCCCTCAGATAAGGCTGACCTTAGCATCTATAATTTTGATTACAATACCATTTGTTGTTAAAAATCAAGTGTTTTCTCAAAACACACTTGTAAATGAAAACATTAGCAGCAACAAGATGACGCGTATCAAGTACAGTAAGTTACAAGGAAATTAGACATCACCAATTTGGCCTTGCACAATGATGAAAATCTGAACCAGTACGTAAGATTTCTCAACCTTTAAATCGGAAATTAGCTTTGAATCCGAAAATGAAATATTCTTGGCGGTAAAATTTAAATTAACGAATAATACGATTGTAAACTGTTTGCTGGAGTGTAATATCTATGTTATTTCATTGTCCCAGATTTAAGGTTTAATAAAATACACTAAGAAAGTGAGTTAATAGTTATGAAAATTTCACCTTTAATGCGATAAAGTCCGAAACATTTCAATATTATACATTGATATTTTATAGATTATATAACTATTCATAATTGACCTTTGCTGTGAACTCAAAGGCTGGCATATAGCCACGTTTAAACGCGTTATATAAATATCCATACAACTATGTATTTCTATCGATCGACTAGATTGAGTAGAAATATATTGCTTGGGTATACATAAGTAGGGTGGGACCCTCAGTCAAGCAACTAGCCTATTTTATATCAAGTACGTCATATAATTTAGAGACAAGGCCCTGCATTTTTTGCGTCACACACACGTATGATTAGCATTTCATGATTACGTCATGTTGAAAGAGGACATCATACATATTTCACTTATAAAAAAAAATTTGACCTTCACCATAATTTTTTAATTAATATTGTATTGATTTTTATTATTTCTTAAATTATTAACATTCTTGTGTTAAAGTAATATTTGTAATTTTTAGTTTTAAATCAGGAAACTCGTTAAATTGACTCACGCACGTGGGGTTTTCGTCGATATTGCTTCCCTTCAATTAGTATTGTAAAGCCACATTTTTTTTTAACAAAAATATTAAGCATCTATATCTAGACATCAATTTTAAAGTTAAAGCTTTAGAAATAAAAAAAATAGTAACACATTGATAACCACAACTGGGCTTGTTTATTTCGAAATGAGATGATTTACATATTTATATTTACTTATTCATTTTTATTAATCAGGTTTGTTTTTTCTTTTTTTTAACTTTTAAATACATTCTTCATAAACACTTATTTACTTATTAAAATAATGTTAAAAATGGGAATAAAAAAGAAAGGATGTTAACATGTATTGCAAACAATTTTTGTATACATTTGCCTGATGTATTCACAGTTTTGTAATTAAATATGACATACTTAATTTATAACAATGGTGATAAATAAATAAGGGAATTTACTTATTATGGTCTTTTTATTAAATAAAAAAAATACAATTTTTATTTCTATAAGTACAGTAACAATTTAGTAAAATTTACCAAATCAACACTCCAGTCAGACCTGAGATCAGAATTAAATTAGACCGATGTGTTGTGCGATTTGTATCCAGGTAAGCTTGAGTTCCCCGACCAGGGCAGTAGGTAGTTGGAATCATTTTCATTAGCATTCCTATTGAATATACTTATTAACAATCTTAAATTATATCTAAAGTATTATACAATCATTATACCTAAACTGATTTCTTTACACAGCAGACAAATGTAATCAAAGATGAATGCAATAAATTAAAAAAAATTAAATAATAAAAAGATACCTTAATTGTTAGGTAAATATTACGCCTTAATTCAAAGTCTTGATTGAAAACAAATCATTATTTATACGTTTTTTAATTTTGAAATTTTAAAAACTACATCTAATACACAAATAGTTCCACTAAATAATTCAATGTGACAATGCAGATCTTTTAATGAATTAAAATCACATTTTGTGACATCACAATAAAATTAATAGGATTTAAGTTCATACAAAAAGTGTGAAGCAGTAGTTACCATAGATTACATAATTAAATGGACTCCTAGATAGGCAATATACACGGAATTTACATCTTACCCTAAATGTTGAAATTTGTAATATCTTATTATTAGAATAACTTATTTTATCATCCACACTCAATTGTCACTAAATCTTTGCTTCCCCATGTTATATTTTTAATAATTATGACAATGGTCTTAACTCTATTTACACAATACTGTTTTCTAACATGAAGAGTGCATCACTTTAAGGCTAAATTGGTGTCTGGCGTCAGTGCGATTTTTTTTTTAAATACTATGAAATGTTATTTGCCTTTCGCAGTGATGGTTACATTTGATTTAGGCTGTGGAATAATTGTTATTTCATCACTAATCTTTAGAGGCTTCAGTGTAGCATCTGTATCAGCAGGCTTAGCGGGTGTCGACGAGGTCTTATTTTTGTCCATAACTCGTTTAGCAACCACACTATGGGCTGAATATACATGATTCTCAAATTGCTTGTACATACCAAATGTTGCAGTGCATACTGTACATTTGTACGAGAGGTGTGCAGGTTTTAATGTCTTATTGTGATCTCTGGACACATGGTTCAGTAGTTTCCATTGGTATACTCTTCCACACACGGGACATCTACCAGCATCTTTCCCTTTGTTAGCCGCTTCCTGCATGGAACTGGTAACCAATCCATGAGCACCCAACAAATGCCTCTCAAGGCCCTGATCTGTGAAGAACCTGTATTGACATTTTTGGCAATTCAGTGGTGGTCTATTGTATATCATTTTAGGATGAATTTTCACTTTATGTATCCATTGCATATGATTTCTCAATTGTTCCAAGTCTTTGATATAACCATCACATATTTCACAAATAACAAATGAAGCTTTTGAGTTTTGTGGAATCTGAGATGAGGATGGCTGCGGCGCTCTAGGGAGCGGAGTGATTGATATTTTAGGTGTTGCCGATGTATTATTACCAACTTGATTATTTTGCATCATAGGATAATTAGTAATAGATGTGCCCGTAGGATTGTTATGCATGATCATAACCCCACTGCGTAATATGGGTACGCCAGAAACCGGTGGCCGAACGGGGTTGCTCATAGGTGGACGGCCTCGTGGTCGACCTAATACCGGCATTGTACCAGTTAAGCCAACATTAACCGGGTTCTGCGGTCTACCCAAATTACCACCCACTTGAGACCTACTAAAGTTTTGTTGATAAGGCGCCATTATATTATTCCGAGGTCTGTTTAACTTTGGTATTTTTGCTGGAGGTTCCCACTCTAGTGGAGGTGATAAGTTAAATTCTGGTTTGAATTTCTTAGCACATGAAATGTGATGTCTTGCTAACTTAGTCTTACTGTTATCTTCAAAATGACAATTGGGACATTGTTGGTACGCCGGTGCTCTTTCGAGCCTACCCCTGATGTTATGCTCGGCTTCCATGTGAAACAATATATCATGTGGACTACGAATCTCAAATGGACATGAATTACATTTATAAATATTGTTCCTCATATGTGGTGCTTCTAAATGATGTGCCATTATGAGCATTGATTCTGTCTTAAAACTACAAAATTCACATTTCTTCTGTTGTAGCGCATAAGGAGCATTTGTCTTCTTACTAAACTCTAAGTTCTGAGTGAGGGATACAATTGCAGACTCGGTGGCTTTAGTACTTCGTCCGGATTTCTTTTCCTTATATAATTTCCTATTTTGGTGCTTGAGTAAATCGCTTTGAACATACTCTTGAACAAGATTAAGGCCAATATTAATAAAAAACTGTCCAAGAGAGCAATCAAAGTAACTATCACCTTTACCCATGAGCTCTTTTGATATAATACTAATAGGATCCTTCAATTCTGCATCATCTTTTTCTTTGATAACCACAGTATCATCATCAGATAGAGCATCCTCATCAGATTCACTGGAAGATTCACCATCCCAGGAATCATCATCATCTGTATTTGGTCTTCTTCGTTTCTTCTTATCTGGTTTCTTTTCTTTTGGTGGTTCCTCCACCTCCTTCTTACTCTCCTTTTCACACTCACCTTCATCATCACTTTCTGACTTGTCATGTTTACCTTTATCTTTTTTGTCTGTATTTAACATTTTGTCCTGATCTTCTTTAAGCTTAATTTCATCCAATTGTTTGCCTAATTTGTCAACAAACTCTCTGAACGGTTTAACTGAGGGCTTCTCATACACATACGGTACTATAAATGAAGGTGCTTCAACTACAAACATGTCATCGGTCAACGAGGGCAATATATTGGCCTGGGGCACAGCGGTTGTATTATTTTTTGATGTGGAACCACTCTTGGCACTTACCGGTGTGATTGTGGTGCCCCGAGCTGCTATGCTTTGACATAAATTATGTGCATCAAAATTACTAGTTGATGATTTGTTTTGTACTGCTGTTGAACTTTTGCTAGAGATTATAGAGTTTGTGTCTATGATAACTACAGTGGGTTCCTTGTTTTCACCCTCATTTGATTTACTCTGTTTTGTTGTGAGGTCCACTAAACTTTTAGTATCACTTATAACTATTGGCTTGATCTTCTGTGCTTGATTGAGGGGATCCTCTGCAGACACTTCTTCAATGTCTGACTCCTCGGCCCCATTCTCTACAGCTTCATCATCTTTCTTCTTCTCTTCTTCCCCATCTTTAGTGCTTTGCTGGGATTCATCTGAACTATCATTGGAGTCTGTACTAGAACTTGATGAGTCGTCATCATTAGTCACTGCACAATCATCTTCATCACTAGTTATCTCATGAACCTCAGGACTTGGGGATCCACCATTGTGGCTCTGAGGTTCAATCTCGTTTTCTGATTCACTGCTATCATCTTTTGGTTGACTTCCTTGTGACGTATCATCATCTCCTTCTGTGCGATCATCTGCGAAACCAAAAACAATCAAGTTCATTTTCAAGCTTATACACGTAAGACGATAACGACGAACTTTCATTCGCAATTATTTTACTCAAAGATACTTGGCAGATTCAACATATACGCTAATATAAGCCTCTTCCAAACTATAAAGGTGTCATTGCCGGTACCACCAACATCGTTAGAAGAACTTAAAGATGTCAACTCCTGCCCTAAAAAAGGAGTTGAACAAGTAGGCCTTAACCTAAAACTTACGTTAGTGAAGTGTTGACCACTAATTGAAGTGAAATTAAAACTTAAAAAACAAAATTTTATTTCTCTAAATACTGACATTAAATCATGTGAAGTATGAACCGCCATATGGGATTCCATGGCATTGGTCCGAAAACATAATTCTATCATGTTTGACAAAAATTATTAGCTTATTTTGAAACAACTATTTAAATGCAAATATTATCTCATTGATTAAATACCTGTAGCTGTAGATATCGACATTATCTTGTGATTTTTGTATCAAAAATCAAAAAAATAGCACAATAGCACAGTAGCGGAAACCAAACCAAATCAAGCTGTCATTTTAAAAGGTTCTTTATATGTCATGTTCAGTCAAACGCCGAGACGCCGCCACAATATCTTGTGAAGTTAGAAATTGGCTAAACTACCATTTACTAATAAAAACAAACTAAATCATTAAAAGTCTATTTTCAAATTTTTAAATCTTCTTATTTGGTTATTTTATTTAATATGTACAATTTTTATTCGGAGCACTCTGATTCAAAATGGACACTATAAAGAGCCTTTCTTAAAAAAAAAAACGCGGGGAATGATGAGAAGTGAGAGCATGGAGGGGGAGACGCGATGTCGATAAAGGAGAGGCGTAGAAGCGCATTTTAAGAGTTAAAAAAAAAAACAAATACCTGTTATAACATCGGATGCTTTTATACGTTAATAACACCAAAATTCAAAAATATTATTTGAATTTTGCGTTATTTCTAACATATAAATTAGACGAAGTAAATATTTTATCTGTAATGTTATATAATTAATTTCGCCAATCATACCAAATCATACTTTGAGTCTAAAATATACTGAATAATAATAATAAGCAATTCTTTATAAGTAGTTTAACTAACCGCGTAACTGATGCCAAAGATTCAAATTAACGAAACAGAAATGAAACAAAATAATTAAATAACATTAAAGAACTCTTTCAAAATAACACTGCGCGTTTGCTAAGTATTGGTTTGTACATCTTTGATAAACAAAGATTTATAATAAATAATTAGTTTAGTGCCAAGATTTAAATACAGCACTTGGTTTTCAGTGCTCCTTAATTAAACGGGACAAGGCCAGTTTTGCCCCAATATCAAGAAAGCAGTACTACGAATGGGATTTTTTGCGCATTTCGTATGACAAAACTAAGAATATGGTAACATTGAGAAAGCTAGGCGCAAGTTCCGGATCCGGTTTCAACAAAAAAAAGCGGTTCCTAATTCTATCCATGAAAAGGAATAAGTCTAAAAGTATCTTTTTATCATAATAACTTGCACTACTTAATGAAACAATGGTCTATCTAGCTAAGTAATAACGAAAGTATCATGAACTTTCTTTTATAGACTGATGCGAAACATTGAAGCTTGGCACACATTCTCCTACCAGACCTCAACGGCGAACGCGAAATCACAAATGTTTCAAACATAGATAGCCCTGTATCCGAGTCCTAAAGCTTATACTATTTAAAAGTAAAACTTCATTTTAATGGTAAAACAATACTTTATTGTCATGAGGTTTTTGAATTATTTTAGCCTTATTTAAACCATAAATAAATGTTAAATCATACATGAAAATCAAAATAATAAATTTTTACGTAAACTTAAGATTAATCTTCATTTTCTTCTTCGCCCTGTTCATTTTCATTTAATGATTCAAGAACTACATTTTCATCTGGTTTCCTGATCAGTCCCATACTCTCGGCGGTATTAAGACATTTCTGTGCCAATTCTACAGTCTTCTTCACATCAGGATCTTCTAACTTTGTTAAAGCCATTAATATTTCCATGACATCAGTTTCGAAAATTCTGACAGCGATATCTTTATCGCCGGAGATAATGTTATATAACATATATGTGCCTCTATACTGGATTTCTTTATTTGGATTGGCCAGCAATACTCTAAGGCTCTCCAGCCAGGCTTGACAATCCAGTAACTTTCTACAGCAGTCTTTGCTAACAGACGTCAAAATGCACAACGCGCCTGCCGCCGCCATAACTGTGTCCATATCTTCCTCTTGACACAATAGATACAGAAATTTACATTTATCATTCTTGCCTTCATACGTTTTTATTACTTCTTCCGATTGCAGTAAGTTGCAAATGCACTGTGTTGCTGCTCTTTGCAACATTATATGCTCTTCAAACATGTATTGTTCTATCTTAGATAGTCCACCTTCCTTTAAGATTCTATTCCTCGTAGTCTCATTCATACCAGCTAAATTGCATAAAGCCATAAGTGCCTCAAAGTTCTCCAATGCAGTACAATCTGGATGTAGAAGTGCAATCAAAGGTCTTACCACTTCTAAATTTCTCTGACCAGGGTATGCTACTTCAGGGTTAATTGTAATTCCAATCCTTGCTAAAGCTTGGGCAGCTTGCTTTTTACCATTTTGGGTACCCTCTAAAGCCATAGGTATCAAAATTTTTGCTCCACCTTGTTGAACAACAATACCTCGTAATTCTTGGAGACTACATATAGCATTAAATACTCTCGCAATCAGTTCCTTAGAATTGTGACTTTCAGTTTTAGACAGAGCTACTAAAGCTGTGGTAACACCAGCCTTACAAAGCACAGTTAACCTTTTGTTAACAAAATCAGGGTCATCTAGTTCATGTTGCTCAGGTATATGATGCTTTGCAAATTTAGCAAGTTCCAACATTTCTGGCATCACCTCTTGCTTTTCGTAGGCATTGCACACATTGACCAATGTTGTAACAACACCATAAAGACAAGACTGGTCACCAGTCTTAGCTAATTCAATAAGTGCTTGTATGGCAGCTCTATCTTCCACTAATTTTTCTTTGACATCAGCATCCAAAGTGAGATATGAAAGGCCTTCTGCCGCCCATTTTCTCATGTCCTTTTCTTTAGCTGGATTGACCAAAAATTTCCTACAAGCTTCTGCAAGCTTTTTAGTAGAACCATCTGCAAATGGTCTGATTGAAGCATCATCACCACCAAAACTGCCTATCTTACAAAGACCAACCAGAGCTCTAACTCTTACTGCATCATTTTTGCTGGTATATAACTTTTTAAGAATTTCAACGCCTTTGTTGATAATAGCTCTAGCTTTATCTTTCTTAGATGCTGCAGCAATCAAACATTCACATGCTACTTTTTGTTGAAGTATGTCTTCAGTTTGAGCCATAACAAGGATCATCTCCATTATTCCTTCTTTAGAAATAACATAATTACCAACATCAAGTGGTCCTCGGAGAAGTGAGGTTATAGCAACTGTCACTCTCACTTTTGATTCAAGATCTGGAGTCAGGAGCTTATCTTTAACAAATTCATCAACTTGGTTATTAAATCTTTCTCTCGCTTCATCATAATACATGTTTTCATAAATCCTGGCGAGACAAGCTGCTGCAATAGTAGCTGATGAAGGGGTGATGTTCATTGCCGATTCATATCTATACTCTTCAAGTTCACTGCAGACTTCCAGCAGACGTTGGAGACCTCTGATCTCTACAAACCTTTCCGCCCAGTTTATTGCACTATAATGACAGTTTCTCATTATTAGTTCCATGATAGCATCCCGAGCCATACCAGTAATGACACGGTTAGTTATTGAATAAGTCAAACATGTAAGCAATGTGTCAATTTCAGATTTGTATTTTTCACATAACTGAGTGTCAGGTTTTGTTTCTTTCTTTGTATCCATACCGGAGAATGTGTTAAGTATACCTTGGAGACAGTACTGTGCAGCATTGACCCTCTCTTCAATATCACTGTCAATTATCTCTAAAAACCAAGGTATGCCAACTACTTTAATAACAGTTACTGTGCTCTCCACATTTTTTTTACATAACTGACCAATAACTCTTATTGCATTTATGTATATCTCTTGATTCTTCTCTACTTTTAGTAACTGTTGTATCTTTTGAACAACACCATTTTTAATCATAAAATCAGCGGCTGCTGTTTCTTTAGCAAGCACAACTAAGTTAGTCATTGCCTTCTGACGTTTATCTTTTTCCTCACTTATTTCAAATGCTAACTTAAACATTTGATCAACTTTACTACTTGTCTGTGCATTTTTTCTCACTCTTTCTTGAACAATAGCATGCAGGCGAGATAATACTGGCTGTATAGCTTTATTTGCTGGATCCACAGTAAATATGGTTTTTGCATCTCTATAAGCTTCTTCAAACCTTTCCTCACTTTCCAATGCTTGTGCACGCCGGAAAAGAGCTTTAGGATCTTCGGGTACAATTAGTAATGATTCATCACAGTCCTTTATAACCTTTTTGTACTCTTTTAACTTGAGATATGCAGCTGCACGATTTTTCAAATAAGTTGCTCTATCTCGGCTATCGTTTTCAGATAAATTAATCGCTTTAGTGTAAAGGGACACCGCGTCTTCGTATTTTTCAGATTTGAACGCTTCATTACCTTTATTCTTGTAAGTTTCGGCTTCTTCATTATTTATCCCCATCTTTTATCGAGAATGTGTTTATTAAGTTAGCACCGGTTCGGCTTTTATATACACGAAGAAGTTTCTGGCACACTGTAGTACATTCTATCTGTCTCTCACATATGGTTGAAAATAGAACATTTATTTTTACCTTGGTCTGTAAATGGATACTTGAAATAAAAACCTATAATACGATTACAGATTACAGCTGTCCAGCTGTCAGTTTAAGCGTGTTGCTGTCAGTGTCATAGAACCAGTTCCGTTCTGAACTACTCAATCTAATAATTCAAAATGCAAACCAAGATCCAGAGGATATGAAAAAGCTAACTCTTATTACATTTTCCATCTCTTATGGAGTCAATATTGTATATGTATAAAATTCAAGCAAAGTATAGTATGAAATGTGGGTTTACTCAATTTCCCTCGAAAAAGTTAAAGTTTTTGAACAAACTTCGTTCAAAAATTTTAAGCAGATATAAAAATAGTATTTTTACATTGACATTGTAAACTATTAAATCCATTGTTGTTTCGCTTATACAAATCTTATTTAAATCATTTACTTCCTTCAAAACACCATACCACATTTTTTACAGTTACATTATTTGTGCCAACACTGTGCTGTAAACTTGCTCCTCTCAAACTTTTTGGTTCATTGTCTTTGATTTTCATAAAAGTGTGACCTACGAGTTTGAGGTCTTTATTTTAAAATTTTGTGAATATAATAAATTATAATGGCTGCAATTAGCTTATTAAACCCTAAAGCCGAATTTGCGAGAGCAGCTCATGCTTTAGCTTTAAACATATCTGCTGCAAAAGGCATTCAAGATGTAATGAAAACTAACCTCGGCCCTAAAGGCACCATGAAAATGTGAGTAATTCTATCTTTTGTTATTTGATCAACAAACTAAATATGTTATTCTGTATTTTTCAAAGCTAGATTATTATTTAATATTGAAACCAAGTTATTTTTTTTGTTATAGTACAAAAAAAATGAATCTAAACATTCATGTGTTCCCATCACGCACTACCGGTTGTCACTGCAACCTTATATATGTTTAAAATACTAGATTTGTATTGACAAACAAAAATTAAACAGTAAAAATGATCTTATTCAAAAAACAATCTGCCTTAAGACATAAAATATATTTATTAAATAAACTTTATCAGCACTTTGAGCTGAGTGGCTAACATTTTTGTACATTCTTGTACTATTAATCTAATTTAATAAATAATAATAATTAATAAAATGTATTTCTTTATGCAGAAATTGTAGTTGACATAAAGTAAAAAGAAAACAGACATAAGCATGTATGGAACCTTTAGTAATTATTTAATATTTAGGCTTTAATTTATTAACATTCCTTTCAGGTTAGTGTCCGGTGCGGGTGATATAAAGATAACCAAGGACGGTAATGTATTGTTGCATGAGATGCAAATTCAGCATCCAACAGCGTCTCTCATTGCACGAGCATCAACAGCCCAGGATGATGCTACTGGAGATGGTACAACATCTACAGTATTACTTATCGGAGAGTTATTGAAGCAAGCTGAAATTTACATTAGTGAAGGTAAATTTTGTGTGTGAATGAACCCTGTTTATTTCTTTTTGTATGAGTTTGTGTCAATGAATTGAGAAACAATACAATTAAGTTATACACAACTAAAAAAATAATTATTAAAACATATATATTGGTAAATAACATACAAAGTTATAGAATTACTTGACAAAATATGTTTATTAGACATGTTTTTATTTAAATAAGTAGTTAAAAATTGCTTGTATATAGGATTGGAATGATATGTTTAGTTTATTTTTTTATTGCTGTTTTAAAACATGTTATGTATGTATGTTATGTAATATTTATAAATCTTTCCAGGTTTGCATCCTAGAATAATCACAGAAGGCTATGATTTAGCTCGCAACAAAGCATTAGAAGTTTTGGAATCAATGAAAATACCAATTGAAATTACCAGAGAGAGTTTGTTGGATGTTGCACGCACATCACTCAAAACTAAGGTGAGATTTTATCATGTTTTTTAATACTACAAATATATGGATATATAGATATCTATACAAATATTGGCATTTATTTCTAAATATATCCAAAATAGCTTTGTAGATTTCAATAAAAACTTTCACAGATGTAGAATATAGTCTGTAAGAATACAGGCTACTTACTAAGTTTTATTTTTAATCCTGCTTGGAATTTTAGATCCTTCAAATAGGATCAATTAATATACTATCCACAGTTAAATGTCTATTACGAATATCAAAATTTCATGCAAAAAAATGATCTATAATTAAATATTGCAATGTTTCAAGGTACATGCAAGTTTAGCAGATGTGCTGACAGATGCTTGTGTGGATGCAGTGTTGGCTATCAGAACAGCAGACAAGCCAGTAGACCTCCACATGATTGAGCTGATGCAAATGCAGCATAAGACTGCTACTGAAACTACACTGGTTAAAGGTAATGTTTTAAAATGTATTTTATTTGTAATAAAGAAAATTTAAAAATCATGGCAAAAAATAAGGTATTGAAAATCTTGTAGGGAAAGGAAAGTGATAAGAAAACCATATAATATAAAGTAATAAAAAAAAACACTAAAACCCTTACAAAGTATGTGAAGATTTGTTTGTTGCTGGCATACTGACATACACTCATAAAAAATGTAATTATTTAAACTACGAGCTGTTGCCCGCGACTTCGTCCGCGTGGTATTAGAAAACATACAAACTACATAAATTACAAAAAGCTATGTATCCCTCGGAAACCGGACATTTCTTGGGGAGGAAGCTTATCCCATATCTACTCCAGACTGTTTTATATCTGTGCCAAATTTCAATAGGATATGTTGAAACGTTGTATCATTCTGATCAAGTAGACATTAAAAAACTAAATTAAATAAATAAAGAAGCCTATGTGTTCTTCCAGATGTTGCTCTAAACCTGTGCCAAATTTCATGGAGATCCATTCAGCCGTTTAGGCTACAAACCCTAACAAACATCCATCCATCCATCTAAACTTTCACATTTATAATATTAGTAAGATTAAAATATTGCCTACATGTGTACAGTTTGAACTGAAAAGTTCGACTTTTCAGTTAGTACTACAGAAGCAAAACCAGCTAGAAATCTTTAGAAAATTCGGTAGAAATCTTTGCAAATTAAAACGCCTTAGCCTGTATACAGACACCGTACAAGTTCATATTCTGCACATCTATAGCAAATTTAGCATGTAATGGAAGATTGGTTCTTCTCTAGGTCTGGTGATGGACCACGGCGCCCGTCACCCCGATATGCCGAAGCGTGTTGAAAACGCATACATCCTCACATGCAATGTCTCTCTTGAGTATGAAAAGACAACTGTTAACTCCGGATTCTTCTATAAAAACGCAGAGGAGAGGGACAAGCTTGTTGCAGCTGAGAGAGATTTCATCGATCAGAGGGTTAAGAAGGTAAAAATGTTAAAACTTTTCTTCATTATCAAATATATCTTTTTTTCTACCATGTTGATTGTCTTATTTTCCATTCAGAATAGCTGTAAAACAATTTTGACCTGTAAAAAAAACTTTTACCAATCAAATATTTGTATTTAAATGTGCCAAATGTCTTACCTGATACTAAAAAATTAGTAAACCCTAGACTATTTCACATTTTGAAATGCTCTGTGATTAAAGATATATCTAAATTTAGATTATTTTAAATCTCTTAACTTGGATCTCTCTTCCAGATTATTGCTTTAAAGAAGAAGGTATGTGATGGCACTGACAAGACCTTTGTCGTCATTAACCAGAAGGGTATCGACCCTCTGTCATTGGATGCCTTCGCGAAGGAGGGCATGATCGCCCTCCGCAGAGCTAAACGGCGCAACATGGAGCGCCTCGCGTTAGCTTGTGGAGGCTCCGCTATGAACTCCGTAGATGACCTCTCGGAAAGCTGTCTCGGATATGCCGGACTGGTCTATGAACATATCCTTGGAGAAGAAAAGTACACTTTTGTTGAGGAATGCAAAAACCCCCAGTCGGTTACAATCCTCATCAAAGGACCTAACAAGCACACTCTTATTCAAATCAAAGACGCGGTACGAGATGGTCTTCGTGCAATTAACAATGCTATCGATGATAAAGCGGTAGTAGCAGGCGCTGGTACTTTTGAAATCAAAGCTAATTTGGAATTACAAAAGTACAAAGATACAGTAAAAGGCAAAGCGCGTCTTGGAATTCAAGCTTACGCTGAAGCATTATTAATTATACCTAAAATGCTTGCGGTGAACTCCGGTTACGATGCACAGGATACCATTGTTAAGTTGCAGGAGGAGTGCCGTCTTAGTCCGGATGCGATCGGTCTAGACTTGAGCACCGGTGAAGCGATTAAACCTTGCGATTTGGGTATTTTAGATAATTATATCGTAAAGAAGCAGATTCTCAACTCTTGCACTATTATCGCAAGTAACCTGCTACTTGTCGATGAAATTATGAGAGCCGGTATGAGTAGCCTCAAAGGTTGATTCTATATGATTTTTTTTAATTCACATTACCTTATATTACTTATATTTCATTTAATTTACTTTAGTAACAATGTAACAATAAGACTTGTGCATTTCATTTTCTTTATCTATGTAATAGCTTATGTGCCTACACAAAACTTTAATAAATTGCTTTAATAACAATTGGTTTTGTTTCTATTTTTCCCAAAGAACAATTACCCATAGCTTTATATTGTTATACTCCTAACCTAGGATCAGGTTTAGGATTGCTGGCGTTCTGGGCGAGATATACGTAAAAAAGCGCCCTGGGCGGTTGTCCCCACCCTAACGCTGCTATTGTTGATCAATCTTGATAATCAATATTAAAGAAGTCTTGTATATTTAGTTCTTGAATATAAGTAAAAGACAATTTTTTACATTTTCTTAGTTTATTCTCACAACATAAATGCATTTTGATTAAAATTACATTATTAGCGAAATATCATTTATACAATAAAGTTTGTATTTTATTAAATTAAAACAATATCACTTACTAATGTAATAACGGATTAAAAATGCAAAATAGTCACAATTTAAGACAATAGGAACAACTGTAAAGGTATAAAAATAGAAACGTAAAAAAAAAAGGTTCTCATTTTATAAAGTCCATTAAATATCTTCTAAAAAAAAAACAATAAAAACATATATTTAAATATTTTAAACACAAATTGGACAACTAAAAAGTCTTGTTTTAAATACAATTGGGATCAAATAATTCAGACCTTTTAGACTAATTATTTATAAAACGAGTTTATTCATTTTGTAAAAATTTACATGAAATAGATAGGGCGGAGTGAATAGTACATATATAGATTTTTATACATAAAAGATTTTAATTTTAAACACAAAGTGAACCACAATACAATTATGTATTTGAGTTTTTAACATAAATAATGGCAATAAAAATTAATAATCCTATGAACATTGCATTTTCATTAAAATAATTGTACTTATGTTTGTAAATACGGTAAAATTCGAGCAACATACATAGATCTGTAGCTTTATATATTAACTAGCTTTCATCCGCGTGGAATTAAAAAACAAAAGTAAGTAGCCTGTGTGTTCTTCCAGACTATGCTCTACTGCTGTGCCCAATTTCATCCAGATCCTTTCAGCCATTTAGGCTACAAACTCTAACAAACATCCATATAAACTTTCACATTTATGATATTAGAAAGACAACAATAAGGTGATTATTGAACAACAATTTCACACAATATAAAACCATAACCATTTTATTATAATTTCTTAAAAGAATGATAAACCAACCATAGCTTAGAATATTCGACTAGAAAACACAGAATATGTTTAAATTGAGAATGTCAAAGTTTACAACAGATTTTTAAATCCTTACAAAATCATTCACATTTTTCTGAGATTGTTGACATCGAAATTCCATTAATAAGACAAATCATACACAAAATTCTACCAACTGATATTACACCATACTATTAATTTATTTTTAATACAAGTATTTATAAAACATAAATCTACAGAAGACAACTTGATCCTTATTCTGGAAAATACTAAAATGTAATATACATTCCATTCAGTTCTTCTGTTTCTCAGCGATCGCGGCTCGTTCATTTACATCAATGATTGACAAGTTGATAGATCCCACAATGAGATGGACAATCGTAATGAAAGCCTTTACAACCGCCACTGGCATTGTCAGGAGAGCTAGCAACTTGAATAGTCCCACACCCAACACTAAAAACATTTATTTAATTATTGTATACTTTTAAATGCAAAATATTACAAAATATATAACTAGGAAAGTGATTAATTCAATAAATTAAAGTTATGAATTACCTTCTCTTAAAGGATAGAGGACTAGAAATTTCCCTAGATTATAAAACTACTCTACCTACCTTCCCTTTTCTATCCTTTCCTTTTTTAAAAAGTGAAGTACATTCAATTTTAATATCACATAGGATGTGCCAATTTAAAGAAGGGAGTGATGACTGAGATGACGGATGATAGAGTGCTTTGGAGGACGAAAACCCGGTGCGCCGACCCTACGGGAGTAGGATAAAGCAGGGGAGATGATAATATGATGTGCCAATTTGATATTAGTGACATTCTTCTTTTTTTATTGCACAATTTTGTATATTCCTGTGTTGTTTCTCTTTCTGTTTTATTGTCCATTCGCACAATATTATTGTTGTACAACATTTCTATTATTGTGGACCTATTATTGGCTATACAATTAACAATAATCACTATACTGACTTCGTAATAAATAGAAGTTAGTCCTACTTGAAAAATATATAAATATCTCACCTGTAGGTCCAGTATAGAAGTGCATTACATACAATAATGCATAAAATGCTTCATTTCCAGCGCACATCAGGAATAAGACAGTTTTGTTGGTATAGTAGACATGCATGATTGGATTCTCTGACATGTCAATAAACTTATGAGAAGTCTTCCCTTGCAGCATACAAGTGTGGAGGTAGAGCCAGTGGCCAGTTATATCAATGACCATAGACAACTGCAGCCAGAAAGTGTATCGAGGATAGAATGTTGCCAATGTCATCAAGAGGCCAGCTGTCCCCGCTCTATCAGTCAGCTGGTCCAAAATAGCTCCAAACTTAGTACCTGTTTACAAAAATATATTTTAACTTGTTGCAACATGAAGAGTATTTGAACACTACAAGAGGAAATCCCTTAGTGTTGATTTCAAATTTATTACTAAGAGACACATATTGGCCAGTTAACAACTATAAGTGCTATAGCTAAATTTTTAACTAAAGACTGAAAGAACAAACACATAATTTTGCTTTATAAAGTGATTTTTTAGAGTTCAAACAATTATAATTACTGTTAAATTATTTTAACTATTTAGTGCGGTCTTATTGGCGTCACCAAGTGGTGGTGAGGCTTTTTCCTCAGACCTAGCCTAAATAATTGCCTGGCAACGCCCACAACCATGACTCTCTTACCCAGCTTTAAATTATAGAGATTAACTCCAACACAATATAGTTTCGATTAATTTAATTAATGAAATACAACATATTCTACGTACTTTGATTGAGGTATCTGGCTGCATGACCATCGACCGCATCCAATAAAGCCGATGTAATATAGCAAATGCATGCCAAAACACAGTGTGTAGGCATATAATAAAATGCTATAATAGCAAGGAAGATACGCGCAAATCCTGAAATACATAACATAAGCAATGACGCAAGTATTTAAAAAATCGATAACACATACCGGGAGACGTACTTACCGATTATATTGGGAACGAAAAGAAAAATGTTTTCCTTAGTCTCGGCCATTATATCAGTGTTGTTTAACTTACTAAACAATGCAAATACGCTGAGAAACCTGTTAGTACCTTTATTCTGTAAAGTTCTTGAATGCGCAACAATAATTTCCGTGATATCAGCAGTGATACCAAACTAAACCAAAGTGACATTGACATTGGTTGACATTTTAGCAATATAGGAAAAAAAACTTCTACAGATCGAAATGTAAGTTTTTGTTTAATTCCTTTATATGTAATAATAAAAATATACTAGGTAACTCGAGGTATATGTTTCTTTTGTTATATTTTTTATTATATGAAATCTTTAAAAAATAATAATTCTATCTCAACACAGCAAAAACTATGGATCAATTGGACGTTACATTTAATAGACGTCCAAGCTACTGTGTTAATTTTGTAATTCTATTAAATACTATTAATTAATAATTACACGAAATATTACTATTACATAGTGTTTTTGCAAGTTCGTTTTTACTGTAATCAATTTAAAGAAGGTGTTGCTGGCTACTAAAATATTATTTTTAAACTGTTAAAAAGTAATGTTATGCCTTGGTTATGCCAGCAGAGGGCGCTCGGTCCGTACTAAAGTCACCATTATTCATAAAAATTGGAAAAATGTTAGATGGAATCTGTCGAAAATGAAGAATTCGGTTTTCCTGTTTCGTAGAACTTTAGATGTGTAGTAAATAAATTGATAAATCATAATGATTTAATTTTAAGGCAGTGAAACCGTAAAAATAGGTGGAGAGGGTGGTTTGAGTGTGCTAAAGTCATAAGACTTGTGTCATCTGTCTGATTGCTCTTCCTTCAAGATGGCTCCTCCACCGGAGTATGATAAGGAACCGAAAGCCCCAGATAAAACTGTCACAAATATTTCTACCGACGATTCGAAAGTTTTATACAGCCTAGTAAAAGAACATCAAAATAATTCGGACCATAAGCCTTCCAACGCCGCTTCTAATGCTGATATCGAGGTAAGTCGACCCCCTTCTGCCATTTTATATATTTGTTAGGCTGTAATAAGTTCCCCGGGAGTTTATTATCAACTTTGTGAATTTTAATGTTACAACAAACTATCTAGTTTGTTAATTACACAATTTAAAGTTTGTCTATTTAGTGAATTCGCTAAAATAACTCGGGTGAAAATGGCGAAGGATAAATGTCATTTTTGCATTTGTTCTTATACCTACAACGTTGATGTATAGACATCATATATTTTCATTATTCATTATCATGCACACATGTGAATTAATGTCGAAATTCGTTGTGAAATTAATTTTGTAAATATTTTTATGGTTAAAATATATCACAGAAACGTAAGGAAAATACAGTATTTGCTTAAATTGAGGCAGGTAAAAAGAGCAAATGCTATTGGATATTTTGATATCTTAATCAATTACAAATTAAAAAAAACAATGAAGTGATTTCCAAGAAATTTGCATCTGAGAAGTAGTACTAAAGTAATAACTGTTTTTTTTGCGTGTTCAAAACACTAAACGTATTTATAATTTAAATATATGAAAAACATAAACAAATACATACATTATTTACAGAAAATATGTATATTGATTAATATATTTCTGTACTAAATTTCATCCAGATCTGTTTATCCATTCTGGAGTTACATACAACAAATATCCATACATCCATCCAACATTCTGCATTTTTAATACTAGTAAGAATATTTTGTTTTTAAATTAAAATTGCAGTAATTGAAGGTATAACTTTTTTCACTTCTGGTGAGAAAAATGTATTTTTTCATTATTCTTCTAGTAAATAGTTAATACTATTGAGTAAGTGATTAATTTTAATGTAGGTAGGATGATAGTAGTGTTACCTGCTTACTAAAAAAACCCTCATCATTAATCTCTATACATGGAGGGGCTATAAAATGTGGTTTTTGTGCCTATTTGATTTTGCCCATTCTACACATTGATCTATGTAAGAAAAGAAGAAAAAATATCTAATATACCAGTGCTTTTGCTGAAACACATGTCATCCTTGTCATTTTCCTTGGAAAAACAGAGATAGTCATCTGTTGGTAGCTGTGCACAAATGTTAAAAACATTAACAAAATTTATCCACAACAGTTATAAAAAACTTTTTCTTATCTAAACTTGTTTTGTCATTCACATTATCAATAACAAGAGTTGTAAATAGTTAAACTCATTAGTGACAATGATAAAATATAGATAATTGATATTTTCTTTTATTTTTAACTGAACCTATGCCAAAGTAAAAATTTTGTCAAAGTAAATAATAAAATTGTCAATATTAGTGAACATACAAAAAACTAAATTAGTCCAATGGACATTTCAGTCATTCATTCTATTTCTTAGAATTTTTAGGATTAAAGTAATGTCCATTACAACAAAAACAGTGGTGTAATAATTGAAAAATAAATGATGTTTTAGTTATGATATGCGAAGGAAGGTTCATCAGTTTTTAACATATTAAATACATCTTTACGATAATTTATTGCATTTACATGTTTACTGTCCTTGGTCTATACATTCTACATCTTATCGGGTGGTCTTAGGAGTTTCTATAAATATAAAAATTTTATGTGATACTACATTGTCTTATTTCTTTCTTCCTTATGTTGGACCAAAAGTATAGAATCATTAATTTTTTTTAATTAGCATTTAGTTTTGAGGTCAGAGCTTGTTTATAATTTTCTCGGAATCCTCTACAACTGGGTCAGCAATGTGCTGATTTATAATTATTTATGTAACAAAGTTCTTTATAATGCATAGTATACAAATAAACATTCCAAGATATTTTGTGATTTATACTATTTATGTTTTTATTTACAATCAAAATTTTGTTGTTTTGCAAAGAAATATAGGTATATGAGTATGGATATGCAATATTTATGTATTAACTAGGTTTTGCCCATGACTCATATTCCGCGTAGAATAAAAAAAATAAAGTAAGTAGCCTATATGTTCTTCCAGATACATCTATACAACTATACATCTTTACATCTATACAAAATTTAATTAAAAATCCGTTCAGCCATTTGGGCTACAAACTCTAACAAACATCCATCCATCTATCTAAACTTTCGCATTTATAATATTAGTATGTAGTATGATAGATGCATGCAATTTATAATGCAAGAATTAACAAAAGAGATAACTTGCTATAGTATTAATCTTATTTTGACTCTGAAATTCAAAATTTCCGGCAGTTTTAAAGGATTTCGCCTAAATACAGTGATTTTTCTAAGATTCGAAATACAATTAAACCAACTCTTAATATGTCAAGGGTAAAATAGTTTTGATTATGCCCAAAACAATGTAATGTTATCTTACTTCTTAGTAATATAATAAATGCGAAAGTTAAGATGGATGGATGGTTGTTTGTTAGAGATTGTAGTCTAAAAGGCTGAACGAATCTTGATGAAATTTGGCATAGATGTAGAGGATAGTCTAGAAGAACACATAGGCTATTTACTTTTGTATTTTTATAATTCCACGGACGGAGTCGCGATCGAAAACTAGTAATGTCATATTCAAGTAACTATCAATTTGTTGGTAGCAAGGAGTTAAGTTTGAGTTCTCAGGTAAACGAAATCTGTCGAAATTCCAACGCCGGCGAATAGTGAGAGACGAATTGTCTAAAACACAAAGCGTAACCGAAACAATATTTGTACCGTTGCTGCTAGCATAAAAGTTTTTAGACAAGACTAACGGTCTGCTAGCGCACATAGCGAAATGTTAAATGCATTTTATAGTTAAAAAAAACACTCGCGTGCCTGTTAGACATAGCCTATTCGATTTTAACAGGGCCTTTCATATAGATCCAATCTCTTTAATTCAATTAAAATCCTGGATTAACAAGGTTATGAGTATCGATGCGGATTAAATGTGGTAAAAACGAAGGATGACAAATATATTGCTAACTGTTGCCCGCGACTTCGTTCACCCGATATTAAGATAAAAAAGTAGCTTATAATATTCCTGTCTGTGTCGGCTACCCTTCAGTGAAAGTTCTGTCGAAGCCGGCCAAGCCGTTTCGGAGATTGCCCGGAACAAACGCGGCTAGCGGACAGACAGACAAAACAATTTTTAATAAAGCAACGCAAATACATCATCTTCCCGAAATCTGGAATTTTTCTTTTGATATTACAGACACTGCAATTTTATTATATGTATAGATATCAACCTGGGTATATCGTCTTTAGTACCTATATCGTATCGAAGTCAAGTCTTTGTAGATTAGTCTAGTCTAGGCTAGTAAGGGTAGGGACAATGGCGCCGTTGTCGGTCGGTGTTGGCTTTCGTGCCGTGAGACGACGGTAACGGAAGCCGCCGCGGCCGCATAGTGACCGCATCGCGGATAGGGTTGCCTACGATACTAATAATTATTTACCGTATATTTTTACTATCTGAACTCGACACATGTCGCAATACTATGTAGAGTAAAGGAAAATCATTGAAAACTATGAGTACTATGGGTTTTTTGAGTCGACAGAAAAGCAAAACTACTTCGACCTTGAGCAATGGTTTAAGAGTAAACATACTATAATTTATTTTAATTTATATTCGTTTTATCTATATTTTCTGTACAAAGGTAAATTTAATATTGCATTAAAATTACATTATGTTTGAAATAAAAATATGTTTTGGTAACCCTAGAGTTTAGTCACGGTGCAACGCTCTGAGGTTTTGTTACTCTGTCTCAACACTTTTCACATTTCGGCTGTTTATATTGTAATCATTAATTATATTGTAACTAATAATAAGAATTGTGTAATATACTCTGTCCTGTGGTTTCCATCGACCTTACACGTGTATCTATACTTCTATACTAATATTATAAAGAGGAAAGATTTGTATTTTTGTATGTATTGAAATAACTCAAAAATTTCTGGGCCGATTTTAAAAATTCTTTCACCGTTAGAAAGGTAATCTGTGAGTAACATAGGCTATTTTTTTTTAATTCACGCGGGCGAAGTCGCGTGCAGCAGCTAGTATGATATGAATGTAATGTGTTGCTTCCGGGTTTATAATAAACTAGTTTTCGCCCGCAACTCCATTCTTGTGGAATTAAAAAAATAAGGAGCCTATGAGAGTCCTTCTAGACTGCTGTACATTTATGCCAATATTTCACCGAAATCCGTTCAGCCGTTGAGGCGATAAATTAGCAAACATCCATCTAAACTTTCGCATTTATAATATTAGTTAGAAATATGATGATAAATCCTGATTTTTTTCTTAAAAAATGTACCTACTTCCAAATATTTTTCTATACATTTAACTATTAACGTATATTTGCTCTTTTGTTTATCTATTGATCATTGGAATAGAAATAGAGATTTTAAATTATTTAACGTCTGAAAAACAAAGCGTCTTTCTCCAGTGATTCACCAAAACAGCTAATCGCGCTGCTAACATCGCGTTTTATTTCGGTCCGAGCGTCGTTAGCGTGTCGTCGGGCTTATGACGCGAACGAGATAGTGTTACCAGCCTTCATTATTTTACTACAACATGTCCTACATTAATTTCTACATTACTAAAAAAAGGTGTACAGAAGGATTTGAGGCGGTCCTGGTACACCTGTCTCTTTTTTAAATAAAACTATCGCACAACTGTGTCTCGTTACGATTACTATGAGCTTATATGTAGGTGGTACTACTCGATTTTTAGTAGTGTAACTAAACAGTTGAATTCGCCGCGAAACAAATGACAGTCGCACAACAGTTGTGCGATTGTTTAGTCCAAAGTGTGCACGCTCTAGACTAGCAAATTAGCAAAGGGGTCTTAAGGCTATTTGAAGATAAATTCAACAATTTAATGGGACATTCTCTACCTATTTCAAATTAATAGACAATATAAATGACACTGTTTCTAAACTGATTTTATAAAGAGGAAAGATGTGGATTTTTGGATTTTTATATGTATTGGAATAATCCAAAAACTACTGGGCTGATTACAAAAATGCTTTCACCATACCACTACTTTCATCATTTTTAATTTCATGCGTACGAATTTGCAAGCAAGAGCTACTATTTATTAAAAACATTTTGTGTTTTTGTATATGGTAAGTCCAGAGGGCTTTACGTCGGAAGGCCGAACGCCACTAATTAGTGTGCAAATGACGGATTGACTGATTTATTTGTATGACATATTAGCGTCCCACATTACGATGACTGGACAGAGTGTGACGAAAAGATGCATCTAAGGTTCTACAGATATGAGTAATTAGGTAACGCTCAATTGTTAAAAAAAACAGCCTTTCGAGATCGCAAGCTTATTTTATATGGAAAATAAATCTATCCCATGAGAATCGTATGTTTTTCCTGGACATAAAGTAGTCTAAACTCAGTTTCGTCTTTACCAGAATGTGCTCTAAATTCAAAATTTTATACAATTTCGTTTAGTTTTTCAAAATGGTATACCCGCTTTAACATCTTAGTACGAATGGGCCGGCACGCCCGGTGTAATACGACCACACAGAAGACAGGTGTGAAATGGAAACAATTCCGTGTTTCGTCTAATGAGTGTGGTGCCGGAGGCCTAATTTAAGTCCCTTTCTCTATACCACCCTTTTCTTATAATGAGAGGATGGGAAGGGGAAGTGGATTTGACGGAGGAGGAGATGCATGGGAAGGCGCAATATCCTCTTTATGTTCGTCTCCTCCTCTGTCGGATAAGGGTAGGCAACGCATCTGCAATTGCGGATGTCTATGGGCAGCGGTCGCTTCGCCGTTTTGGCGGATTCAGGTGGCCGCTTGCTCGTTTGTCACCTTATGATGTAAAAAAATAGTTGTTTTGAAGTTACGTGGTAACAAATATCTAAAGTTTTATAAATTAATTATTAGTAGGCTATTAGAAATAATTCAATGTTAGGAAAATTAATACCACTAATGGATTGTTCACTTCTATTACAGTTACATATAAGAAATACATTTAATATTGTTTAATTGGAGTGTTTTAATCATAATTGCATACCTAATTATTATAACGTTCACAATAATTTACATTATTTTGTAAACCTGGTTTAAAGTTGTATGATTTTGAAAGTTATTTAGATTTATTTACTGTAAAATTTACTAGCTGTTGCTCGTGTACAATTAAAAAAGTAATAAAAAAATAAAGCCTATGTTAATCACAGATAATTTATCTTTCTAATGGTGAAGGGATTTTTGTAATATCAGTAAAGATAATGTTAGGTGTGATAAGATGAAATTGAAATTTTTATATTTTCGTAATAAAACATGATTTTTAGTTACTGATTTGACAAATAATCGATTATGTTGGTTAACTTATTATAACTGCATTGTTTTTATACTTATCTAGAGATGGTTAAATTGTTTTTCTCCATTATAAAGTAATTTGTTTTATTGTTTTACGTCCAACACAAAGCCCACAGATAACCGAATCCAAACCAATACGTATAGCTTTTTAATCGCAATTTAAAGTTGTTTTTCTCGTTTATTTTTCTTCGTGTTTCGACTTAGTATTAGATGAAATGTGTCCGACAATAGTTTTGATATGTTATTGATTTTGGCGCATGGATCCCCAAAACTTGTGCTGGCTAGTTTCCAACACTGCAGGCCATCGTAAAAAAAAAGTTTGGCGCATCGTAGTTGCGCTACTCTATTCACCCAATACCACGGCAACTCGCCACGGTAATAAAATATTACCAGGTACTCTATTTTTACTTTTTTTCACTTCAGTTGCTGTATGCCAGTGTTTGATTTATTTGACTGTGTGGGTTTTTAATTAAAATGTTGGATGTCCAGTTTATACAAGAATGTGTTCGAATGCTAAAGATTTCTGACTCTCCAATGCCGGCGTTAGGATAGAGCGTGGTTGCGCTACCCCAGGGCGCTGGACAGAAAAGGGTGTCATTTACACAGTATCAAAGAAACCTGTTTACTCCCAGACCCTTAAAATGATGGTAGGATGGTTACGCTAAAACCGCAACTAATTTCTTATCTTTGTGTTTATAGTACTGTTTGTTACTATTGTAGGGTGCTTTCTCTTACTGTAACATTTAAAATCTCATGTCTACTCTTCTAAAAATTTTTTAGATTTTCTTGTGAACATGAAGATACGCGATAAAATAATATTTCACCACATAAATGTCGCGATTAAAAAGAACAAGGACGACCAATCGATATTCCTTGTGCCCCGGCCTGGCCGTGACCCGGGCACAGCATCCGCCGCTACTGCGTCAATTCCGTCAGCACCGCTACCGTCACGTTTGCCACGTCACGTTTCAATTATTCGTATTTGTCAAGTTGCTTACGTCAGGAGGAAGGCGAGGGCCCATAGGGGTGGGAGTTGTGGGGGTGCGTAGTTAGTCAATAACAGTTTTCCTTGTCGTCGCTCCTGTAGGTAGCGGCCTAATGGAATTAATGAAGCGACGCCTACATCGAGATTCAATCGTGTCGTACAATAATTGGATTAGTCTGACACGGTTTTCTCTTTCTGTCAAGTTTGATGGCTTTTTAAGTAATTAATTTTGTACTGTTTTAAGGTGCGTTTTTCTATGGAACTTTGTTGTTGAAAATGTTTTGAATCACTAGTAGGGTTATAAAACTTTTTGGTAAGTGATCTTTTTTGTGTTTGGCCAATTATATTATAAAGATATTTTTTTTTATTGCACTTAAGGAAGTGTACGTTTGCTGTGGATTTAATGTAATAACATGATTCGTGATACTGAATATAAAATACCCTGTTGACCTATGTTTCAACGGAGTAAAACTCAAGTTAAGTACTTCGGAAACCAAAAAGTGTAGTGTAGCTGAGAAACCGGCCATAAGCTCCGTGGCAGCTGTCGTTTGTGCAGTGAATGAATATGTCAGTGCTAATTTAGCTCTTACGTGATTTCTGTATGTAGTATGATCCTACCGCTTGTTGCTCCGCTATGATACATTTTAAAGCAAACAATTTTTTCGATACATTCCACGGTGTGGAATTAGAAATATTTCTTACGTACGCCTTCCTGTAGTACTTGTAGTCGGGAATATGTGTAAGATGCTTGTATTATTTAATCTAAATGTGTGTTAAAAATAATTTAAAAACGAAAATAACTCTGTTTACTTAACCATCGAATCTTTACTTAGCTAACTTTGCGTGGTCTTTTATTTTGGTATTTTTATAGTGTTTTTGACTATTTACTTCTACTCATGTACTGTAATTTAGACTCTTCTAATAATGCCAAGAATGCAAGTTGCCCTAATGATCGGCGAACCTCGAATGAAAATGGCACTTTAAGGAGAAGAATCATGCTATCATGATTTTATCAATAATTTGGTATTGCGAATGTTGACTCACTATTTATCAAATAATTTGTGTAAACATGAACCAATATAATTTGATACTTGTACATGATCCTTCAGAGCGACAAATCTATATATCTGTCTATACATATAATAAAATTAGAGTGTCTGCTTGTAATATCAAAAGAAAAATTCCAGATTTCGGGGCCGATTTCGACCGGACTTTTACTGAAGGGTAGCTGATGTAGACGGGCCTATTACAGACTACTTTATCTTAATATTTCGTGTACGAAGTCGCGGGCAACAGCTAGTGTAAATTATTTCTTAATAGGCTACATGTGGTGAGGTATTGCCAAACTACAAACACCAGCGTGAGTCAGTGGCGTGACTGCGTTGTGCCAAAATTGGCGTTACACTCAAGTGCAAAACAAAGTACCGTCCGCAATAACTTTGTCTTGTTGCAGTCGACCTCTACTTGATAAAGATCATTTGCACGATGCATTGACCCACATGTTGCGGTTTCGAACGGTTGGATGACCGAAGTTTTAAAGCCTGTATTGAGCAACCATATAAACGCTTTTATCGTGATTTTCAAAATATTTCATACATTTTGGTCTCACATCTCACAATATTTGCGAAATAATTGTACGGCCGTCTTTATAGTTTGATGTTCCTTTGTTTATGTTTCGCCTTTAGGTCGAAAACATGTGTAATTAGTAAGTTAATAGTTCCAGTTTCTCGGTTTCGTATTTAATATGTAACTGACTAGAGAGGCTAGACAGTGTGTCTGGCTAGGGAAGAATTGTGACATATTCTGGCATTGTTCCACATCATTACTTTGTATTGGCATACGAAAGGCAAATTATGTTGACATACGCTCAGGTCAGGTATGAGTCTACATTTGTAATTAAATTAATAAATAGTCTCTATATACATACGAATATTATAAATGGGAAAGTTTAGATGGATGGATGTTTGTTAAAATTTGTAGCCTAAACCGAAGAACGGATTTCAATGAAATTTGATGTAGGTTCAGAGAATAGTCTGGAAAAACACATAGGTTACTCACTTGTTTTTTTTATTAATTCCACGCGGACGGAGTTGCGTGCGAAAGCTAGTGTAAACATAATTGAATGCAGACTAATTCTGTTGTTTTAGACGACGACTCGATAAATCCATATAATCGAATCAATAAATATCGAAGCGCCAATAGCCAAATGGTTTGGAGTACTGAATACCGATCTTGCGGTCGAGGGTTTGAATCCCGCCATTCGACTATTGTCGTGAACCATATTCTAGCACAAGCCTAGAGCTTAGTTGGAATGGTTAAAGGAAATATTAGTAAATTAACAAAAATCTACTAATATTTCTATTTAAAAAAATCGCTTATACTCAATTTGCCTAAACTTTATGAAATATACAATTTGGACAGAGAAGTTCTGATTTTTCTATTATGAAAACGTTTCTTTATAAACAATACTCGACAATGAATAATGGTTAAAGTATTTTATGTTGTTTTTCCAAAATTGTAAACTATACGTCATACAATGCGTATGGCATTTTTAATATTTATAAAACTTTATTACTGAAGTAATTAAACATTAAAAAACTTACCTTCAGATATACGAGATATTCAGTTAGCCTTGATGTCGGTGATTCAATATTCAGTCGACTGTAACAATGTTTTATTGATATCTTAGAGCGGGCACACACCTTTGGTAAACTATCGCACAACTACGATTGTTAAATGTTTCGCAGCTAATTCAACTGTTTAGTTGCACAACTAAAAATCGAATAGTGTACTTCCATATAAGCTCATAGGAAACAAAGCGCAAATAAAGGATTATTCCTAACCGTCACCCCGATCTGTCTCCACAGATGAGAATAATAAGCGTCATCTTAGCTTTTGCGACGAGGGGACGGTTGGAACTTATTTTATTTCACTGTTCCATCTGTCGTCTTATTGGTGATAATGGGACTAAAAGGTGAGATGGACGAAACGGTCAGTCATAGATTATATGAAGTCACTGGTGCCAGTTAGCTTTCACACTGCAAGTTGATTGAGTCCGGTATTGACCGCTACTAACTGTACTGGCCTAGTGTGAACGCATTAACTATAAGGATTAAAACGTTTAGAGGAATGGTATTTACGATGTTATGTCAACCGCGGCCGTCATAATTTCGTGGTCATTAGGTTTTCAGATAAGGCGGTCGGTGTTGGCGAGGCCCCGCTATCGCGATAGCCGGTATCGTTACGACCCGGTCAATATACGCACACTTGTGTTGTATTTATATATCGGCGTGTGGCCAATGTACAGATAATGTATGCCTTATGTCATAGATTAACAATAATTGCAACAGCTTTTCGTGATATGTTGTAACAAATGCTTTAAGCTAACGTTAGTCGTAGATTTATATCGATTGTACGAATATTTTAAATGCAAGTCACGAATAATTAAAGTTGAGTTAGATAAATTAGGACATTTTTTGTACTAAAATACTTCTGTGTATTATTTTTATCTGTGTTTTAAAGAGATTAGGGGAACTTATGAAATTTCATACAAATTTTCATGCAAAATCTCTTACAACACTTTTGAAGTTAATTTTTCAAGAAGTATGTTACGCAAATCCTTAGGGAATAAATGTAATTTTGCGGAAAGTAGTCGAGAAATATCGGTTAATAAATTTCACAACATGAAGCCTTTCGTCACAGGATGTTGCGAATTCGTCGACCTCCGATATTAAAAAGTTTTTCCATAATAAGGATTTCGTTACACTTTCCGTTTCGTAAAAAGTTCCGAGTTCTATGTGTTCTATGTGTTTGAGCGCGTGCTTTAAGGTATCGCAATTGTGTACATGTCGGAACACGTGCTCTCAGGAACGTGTAATGTTGCAAAGAAAAAATTGTACAGTCGAGGTCTTTTATTTACTACCCATTTTGATGAAATGTCAATCGACACAATACGTGCTACTCTTTGGTAACAGTTTTGCTGTATGAAATTCGCCCCTAAATGCGTGCGCACACTGGAAACTTAACTATCACCCAACTGTTTAGTAACTAGCTTTTATTCCTATGAGCTTATATAGAGGTGCGCATACTACTCGATTTTTAGTTGTGCAACTAAACAGTTGATTGGACGCGAAATAATCGACAATCGTACAGCAGTTATGCGATAGTTTAGTCAAAGGTGTGCGCCCGCTCTAAGTGGGAAGATAATTTAATTCTTTGATTAAGCACTTGCATTACATGAAGTTTGTAATTGAGTCGATGCCAAATATTATCTGACCCAACGTCACATTACCACAATAGTGTTTATTCATCGCAAACATGACTGTTCATGTTTACTTTCACTTTTCATGATTATATGAATAAAGACATGAGTTAGTGACCACGTTTTAACGCGAGTCATCAAATACAAGATTAAATTTTTTTGTGCACATCTAAAAATAAGTGATTGAATCTAGAAATCCTTAGTAAAGATGATTGCTGTGTTATGCATCCTGTAGGGCACTGACATGGAACCTACAACAAGTCAATAAATAAACGAGACAAAGAGAGAAAAATTTGTCTCTCTTTTTCCCGCATTTTTTTATTTAAAATGAACATATTTGTATATATCTCTCTTTCTGTTGCAGAATAACAAACACGTGGGGGCGCTGGACGATGGTCAATTGCGCGCCTTGCTGGACGAGGCCATAGCTTACAAACGACCCAAGGACCGTGAGGGCAAGAGCAGTCTATTCAAGGTAAGTGTATTCTTGGCAAACGAGCGAGCGGCCAACTGAATTCGCCGAGAAAGCGAAGCGATTGCTGCCCATATACATCCGCAATTGGAGATGCGTTGCCTACGCTTAATCAACGGAGAAGGGAACGCACATAGAGAGGATGTTTTCCCTTCATTTGCGTCTCCTCCACCGTCAAATCCACTTTTCATTCCCATCCTTTCCATATAAGAAAATTGTGGGAAGGGAAAACGAGTAAACTTTTATGTATAGCGATGCTCGAAAAATTACCTTTATTGGGATAACAGTAAGTAATATTTGGCATTGTGCTCGAACGGATTGCATGTGTTACAGTTTGCCTGGTTTCATCTACATGTTAATGGAAGTTTGATCAATACTTATGTTCGTTACAGGAGCTTCTTGAGGAGGTGGAGCAAGACGAGCAGGCGTGCGAGGCGGCGGCGCGCAGTGTGACTGGGCGGCGGGGCGCGCGCGGCAGCGGGGCGGGCGGGGGCGGCTGCGGCGGCGGGGCGCACGGGCGCCGCGCGCTGCCGCACTCCAACTCGCTGCAGGACCTGATGGCGGCCGCGCTCGCCGCCGAGCAGCCGCGCCAACGTGCGCACGCGCACCCCCCGCCCGCCTCCGTGTCGGCGCGTGCGCACCACGGCGGCAGTCTGCCATCCGGCGTCGATACATGTAAGAACACTATGAAACTTAACTTTTTTATGTCTTTTTTATAATTCGCCGAATTATCGAAGTCATCGCTGCTTATAGACAACTGCAAAAACAGCTTTGCCCGTCTTTGATCGCAAAGAGGGATAACCACTATATATAACATATAACGGTTAAATTTTAATTGTGGGAAGATTCCACAGACTTTTCCTTATACCCAAAAATTGTTAAATAATTTTGTTAACTCTAAGAAAGAAGGTTTACATCTACAATGATTGTACAATATGTCGTGCAGCGTTCATGCTAAGCGAGGAGCCGACGCGCGGCGGCTACCTGGCGACAGTGCGCTGCGTCAACCCGCCGCCGCTCGCTGAGCGCCGCGTCTCCGCCAGCGATGCCAACGGACCCGGGGAACTCGAACACCTCAACAGGTACACGGCTAGACAACCATAGAGTAAACACCAAAGAGTAGACAGAGTAAGTAGGCTATCGACCAAAGATTAGCTGACTATAGTAGAACAAGCTTATGTACAAAATCCTGTCCAACACCTCAACAGGAATACGGCTAGACAACCATAGAGTAAACATACACACCATAGAGTAAACACCAAAGAGTAGATACAAACCAAAGAGTAGACAGACTAAGTAGGATATCGATCAAAGATTAGCTGACTATAGCAGAACAAGCTTATGTATAAAATCCTGGAAATAACTTCACATAGTTTTAGCATACCGAACTGTAAAATCATAATAGTGACTCGGATTAGTAAATGAGCACTAAGGGTGTCCCTTAGTGCAGAATTGGTAAGATTACTCTAAGGAACATATAAAAATGTGAATGGAGATCGAAAACAGTGATGTAAAAATTATGGGCTTGAATGTCATTTCTGTTTATGAAGGTATATCTGACACGTGCTGTGATTTTCAGCTCTGATATATGTGACATTCCACATGTCATCGTTACTTTCGATTTGATTATTATCATGGAAATTATCATCAGAATAGTCAATTCATTAGTTTTATTATTCATGAGAGTTAGTCATGTCCACGCTTGTGTGTTTAATTACTTTAATTATTTTCCTTTTATTATTTGAAATTATTTTACAAAAAAGGTAACTGAGTTTATTTTTTATTATTATTTGTTATAATAAGATGTGGACACAGTGCAAGTGAATAGTGAACACATTTAGTGTTTTACAATGTGGTACTGTTAAGTTTTAAAACCACTTATATTAATATAAAGTTTTTTATTATTGTTTTTCAGTTAATTCAATTGCCAAATTATAACGTTTTATTCTTAAAAATATGTCGCAATCTGTTACAAAGGAAGGATTGATTAAAAAACCTAAATTAATTAAAAAGTGGCAAGTAAAATTTTATACATAGCCATATTGAAATGTGTAAAATATATCGTGTATTGTTGTTTGTCTATGGTTAAGGGTTGTGATTGGAATCATATTTCGTACTAATATTGTAAATGCGAAAGTTTAGATGGATGGATTTTGGTAGATTCGGTATAGATGTAGAGGATAGTCTGGAAGAACATATAGGCTACTCTCGTTTTGTTGTTATTTAATTCCACGCGGACGGAGTTGCGTATAGACTGGTTACTAATCGCTTTCATCCATACATCATCATAAGTTGTCGCTCCCCGCAGACGGAGTAAGCCGATGTTCCCGGTGACGTACACCGCGCGCGCGACGCTCGAGATCGGCAGCGGCAGTGTGTGCTCCGGCCGCGCCGTCACCACCACCACACCCTCCAACCAGGTGCGTACCCACACAGCCCCCACCGACAACAGGACTCGGAGGCTCATGGACGCGCTCGCACCCAAAGCCGACGCCCTGGTTGAAGCATACCAACAAAACTATTACCCCGATGGTCTAACGACGAAGACAAACTCGGCAACTCCAGATACGAGAAAATCTGCTCAAGAAGTTGCACAGGAACAGGATGCTCTCATTGACCTCAAGACAAATATGGAACCTCTTGGAATGGAAAGGGAATCTAAATCTACTAGTAGCACTATGTCACCAACTTTATATGGAACTAATTCAAATGAATCTCTAAGAAAGGCTTCAGAAGTCGCGAATTCAGAAATGTGGATAAAAAACGTCAACAACTGGTACGACAGTTTACATAATTATTTTGGTCCTAATGATATTCTACCAAATCGGAGTAGTTCACTTCAAGATTTCGATAATCAGCATTTGATTGAATGCAATAATAAAAAAATAGATAATGATTTGGAAGAAAATACGCCGATTCCATATTCAAATGTCAATACAAAACAAAAGTCAAATACTAAAACTTCAAGAAAAAGTGATACAAAGAAAGACTACAATGATCCAGTAATGAAGCAATATTCAAATAAACCTCATCCATTAATCTCAAGTGCAAATACTTCTCCCAAAAGTCAGAAGTACATGGAAATGAGGAAAAATCTAATAGTACCAACTCTAGCTTTGAACAATCCTAGAAATTTTAGGAATATGACCATAGGTAATATTGAAACAGAATCCTATGAACAAACAAAAAGGTGTTCCAATACTGATATTGAAGATACTGGTGTTAAAAAGAATCAGAAAGGAAAGTGCAAAAAACGTAACAAACAGAATGCAGTAGTAAATGATGAAAGTAAATCACCAATCGCTAGTACATCAGAAAAAAAAGTAGATCACTACGAAATGAAAGATATGTCAAAAATATCTTTGGTATCTTCTCAGAATGATACAGAAATGGAGTTACTAGACTATGCAAAACGCATAAATAATGAAACAAATTCATTTTCTAAGTTCGTAGAAGAACAACGTAACTTGTTTCAGAAATTGGAATTTAATAATAATAAAATCACACCAAAACTAGATGGCAACGAATTAAAAATAGAATCTCGTGAAGTTAAAGACAAAGAAAGTGATTTAATTCAAGAAGACAAAGACAGTAAAGTGGAAAGTCATACGAAACCTGAAAAGATAATTTGGATAATAGATAGTAAATCAGAAATGAATTATCATCCAATGCTTTTAGACAATAAAATAATATTAACACAATCTAATAATGAAGGCCTGTCTACTAACACAATTAAAAATACAGCTTTAAAAGATGTTGAAAACGGAAAAGAAAGCACTGAGAAATTACAATTATCAATAACTAATACGGATCAGATATCAAATTATAAGAACGATAAAAAGGCAAAAAGAACAGCACTAACGATGCTTCTACTCAAAAATCTGTTCGAAAAAGACCAGTCTATCTCTGGGATAGAACTAAATGTGAAAGAGGTAGGATTTCACACATTTCGCATCTTTATTCCAATACCGTCATTTAAAGATTTTTAAAAATAATTTTAACTAATATATTGCCATTGCACCGAACAAAGCGTCAGAAAACCTCTTACAATTTTAAAGACATGACGTTAGTTTAATTAGTGTTGCCGCAGCCTTATTTTCTAGGTTTGCTAGTTTAATTCACGGCCGATTATAGTGACGGTATTGCAATAAAGGTGCGGTTAGTTGACATACGGCCAGTATCGAGTATGGTTAGCATTAATATATTTGCAGGTGGACGCGGCGATACCGTTCAGCTGCATCACAACCCCGGAGGTTGTGTCCAGCTGTAATACTACGCCCGCGCACGCCGCGCTCCCCGCGCTGCCCGCGCTGCCCGCGCTCGCAGTCGACCCCAAGGTGACCGCTACGACTGCAACTGTCATGCTATAGGCCTGTTGATACAGTATCGATATCGATGAACATCATGTATCGATATTTTTATGTCGATACATATCACGTATCGATATATCACTTTTATTTTATAAAAATATTTGATTCATTTTGAATATTGATCGATCTTTTTGAAATAAAGTAAAATAGTATTTAAATATGAAATGAAGAATTTTGAATGTACTTTATCAACAGTCCGTTTTAAGCTGTGCGCGTTACGCTTATAACCATTTGCATACTTTCAAACGCTTTTTAACATTTATTAACCTTCTTGACTGGTACTTCTGTAAAATCACTGCAACTGATATCTTCAAACTACAATGCTTTTATGTACAAAAAATATAAGAGCTATGTTTTAAAATGTATAATAAATATGTAAAACAACAAATTTTATAAACAATTATTTCAATATATTAGGTAGGCAATATCTGCAACTTTTCACCTGCAGATTTCTATGAGCAACGTTACGCATTTGCTCATTTGCTACCTGGTATAATTACATGCAAACATTACCCTATTTTGGGTCAGAATGTTGACTAAAACCATAAACAACTTTAAATCTATTTTTATCATAAGGAAGTGACAAATCTCATATCATGCATACCATGTTGCATCTTGTCAATGAAAGCATGTCGGTGTTGCTAACTTGTGGTAGTTAATGGTGTCGGAAATTTTACATTATATTTAATGTATAATCTGTAATGACGTGAATTTTTTAAGGTTAAATTTAATAAGTGTGGTAATTATTTTGAATGATTGTGAAACGTCATGGCTTGAAATATCCTATCTATAATATTTTGTATATTGGAATAACGATACAGAATCCAAGTACTTGGAGCACTCTCTTGACTAAAAAAGACTAAACGATCATTTTGACAAGTCAAACCTTGGCTGTCAATCTTATTTAATTAAATAATATCGGATACGAGCAAAAGAAAACTTCTAAATATTCAGTAGAAAACTTCTAAATATTCAGTGGAGTAAAAACGAAGCCTACAATATGGCTGTCTATGTCAGCTACCCTCCAGTAAAAGTCCGTCGAAATAGGTCAAGCCGTTTTGGAGATTACCCGGAACAAACGCGGCTTGCGGACAGACAGACAGACAGACATCAGTAATTTTTCTTTTGATATTACAGACACTCGAATTTTATTAAATGTATAGATAAAAGGGGGGGGGGGTAATAAGACCACCCACCAAGCTTGTATGAATTTGTATGAGGGAAGAGACTGAACACATTATGGTCACAGATGTGGGTTGTGTTTGTATGGTTTGGTTGGTAGTTAGTTTAAGTATGTTGTCTGCGAGAGATATTTGGTAAGGTGTGCCGGAGTGGGTGTAGTGTAGTCGATGTCCTCTGTACGGATGGTGTGCGTGTGCCGCGCCGGCTTGCAGCCGCTGCAGCTGGGCTCGTGCTACCGTGCGGTGTCGTGTCTCACTGGCGAGCCGCCCACCGTGCCCGTCGCGCCTGTCGCGCCCGTCGCACCCACCGCGCCCGCCGCACTCGCCGCGCCCCCCGCACCACCCGCCACGCCCACCGACGAACAGGTACACGCAATTTGAACCTTGTGTATATAAGCAACATGGTATATATTGGTGTCGGTTTGTACGGTGCTGGGATGTTACGGAGCTTTTGTATTTTTAAATGACATTAACGGATATCTTTAAAGGCATTAGGACTGAAAATAGTTCTGTCGCTGCTACGGATGGCTGTAGTGAGCGAAGCGTTACGTTTATGAAGCAACACTGACGTGCTTTCATTAAATAAATATCTGGAAATGAAAGTAACGCTAATTGTGATAAAATACCTTATTTGTTTAACAATGTAATTCTTTGGTAGCAGTGTTTTAATGGTAAATTTTGTCTATGAAATGTAATTCTTATTGCCGTTTTACGTTTAAAAGTGTGCAAATGGTTTATAACAATTAATAAATAATGTTGGTTTTCATATATTCGCTTTGTGTGTCTTGCAGCTTACTAAATAGTTTAAATATGTATTTATGTATATTGTAATTGTAACACGCTTTGATGGTAGACTATGCTTTTATGAAAAATAAAATGTAAGTGCACTTATTGTTTTTAAAGTTTCATAACAAATACAATCAAATAGTATAATTATTTAATTGTTGGTTGTACTTTTAATTTTTTAATTGTAAATTGTGACGATCAGCCTCGCAGCGTGATATCTAGCAGTCTGAACGGACTGCCGCTAACGAGGTCGGGCTTCGCCGCCGGCGCCTGCGCCTCCGCCTCCGCCGCCGCCG
>NW_013524935.1:962756-984475 GCF_000836215.1 Papilio polytes
CACCACCACACGCACCTGCTGCAGATAGTAGACTACGTCGGCGCCGGTCAGTGCTATTAACAATTCATTCTAATTAAACATACAACTTTTACACAAACACAATCTATTCTGATCTTTTATTTAATTTTATTATGATTAAAATGATGTATAATGAATGTTTGTTGTTTGCAGCGTGGGAGGACGTAGTGCGTTGCACCGGCGGCAAGGTGCGCTACTTCAGCGAGTAGCGTGCGCAGTGCTTAGTGCTCCGTGCTCAGTGCTCAGTGTGCAATGCTCAGTGCTAGTGAACTGTTAAACTTCACTGTCGGAACTGACATAGGATATAACGCTTAGGGAAGTGTGCGCGTCGGATATCGCCGCTTATATTTTTATTATAGTGAATAAATAAAGCGATTCCGAACGGTTACAGTAACATTGGTTAAAAACTGTTCCTAGTGCGTGTTCAGAATATTTTGTGAACAAGTGTTTCGACGTTTTTCGTGCGATGTGAATTTGATCGCTGTGTTTAATGTTCTCTTTCTAAGTGAATTTGGAAGCTTCGAAGTGAATTGTCTCGCTCTATCTAATACTGTGTGGAGTCCTTGTTAGCGTTCTCGCTGTGATTTAAAAAATGTTTTCGCTATGTATATAAGAGGACTAGAGCTTACGTGGGCATTTAACTATCACATTTGCACCTATATGTAAAAAAAAAGTATAAGAGAATGCGCTCCTGCGTCTTGAGGACGCTTTATTTATTTGGTGTATGAGGGTGTATGACCTGGTACATAGCACATGTATGGAAAACATTAGCTTTGTGCATTTCTTTTTGAAGTTTAAACTGCCGTTAGAAGCTAGCTTGTTTAATTTGACATACAATAGGTTTGAATATGTTCTCGCTTTGATGATTTGCGCTGTTAATTACTGTCAAAACTGTCTTTGTACAGCTGTTTGTCAGAAACATGAAGATGTGAGTGAAGTCTATGTATCAGGTCAATGAGGAGCCCATTGTGACAGTAACATCCATTGGGCTTGTATTAATTATGTTTCTGTTTATCGCTTGAGTTTTGTTATTTAATCACATAATTTCTTTCTCTAATCAGCTGCTCACATCTTAATTTGTTATGTAATTTTTAAGTTTTACTGCTGCATTGTATATAAGATATAAATAAGACTCTATGTACTATATGGCAGTGCTATACTCTATCAAGTGTATTGACTCTTACAACAAAATTTTATTTAAATTATGTTCAGTAAGAGTTTGGAAGGATTCCTGATTTATCCACTTTGTGGCTATTTGTTTCTTTGCATTATCACATTGTAATATAGCAAAAGCAATGCCATTTATCATGTACACACATATTTTTATATTTATATTAAATTTGATGTAATTGGTAAACAATTATATACTTTATTGGTAATTTTGATTGATTTCTTTCATGTATTTGTCAATGGAGACTTTTGGTAGATATCAAATTGTATGGTGCTTCAACCCAGACGTAATTGGTGTAATAAAATAAAAATAAATATATCTACTTGCTACTGGAGACTTCTATTTTTTAATGTTATATCTGAATAACAATTATTGGCTTTAATATAAAATTATATAAATGTAATTCAAAATTCTTTAAATGTCGCTCTCTGATTAAAAAAAATAAAAACTTTTATTCAAAAAGAAACCTATTTTAATTGTTTCAAATGTTTATTTTCTCATTTGGTCTTCCTAATTACTTCCTATGTTTGTGAAAAATTATTTTGTAACTGATGCCAGATTTATTTTGTGAATTTTTCGTTTACATTTCAAGCTGCAATTGTATATTGTAAGATTGTGTATATTTGCTTGTAAAGTGCGGGCTAAGAGAGTTTTATGGATATCTTATCCAAAGCTAGTCGAGAAATGAAAAAAAACTAAAAACTTGTTCTATGAAAAATGATAAAAACATATTTTGATGTAAAATCTAGTTGTATTTTTAATATAATTTTCTTATGACTGCTACGTTTGTATTGTTAAGATAAACCATGTTGATACTTGTCATAATACAATGTGTGATCACTGAGTATTTGCCACTTGTATGAAGTTAGCCACTTAATGCACGCAATGCGAGTGTGAACGAAACACACGCAATGTTAAAGCCGCGTGTAAGACGGAGAAAGAAGATATCTCAAATATTTATAGCTAACTTGAGAATTAGTCTATTTGTATCCTATTGAAATATAAAGATCACAGTTGACACTTCAATATTATTACATCTTTTAATTATGCTAACATTGGTCAGACTAAATCATGCCATTGTCTTACACTAAATGTATTTACAAATTTATATAATACATATATAATTTATGTTTTATTTTTACAATCTATTTGTGGATAGTTTCATTTAATATTTGTAAAGTTAATATTATTTTAACATACAAGTGTTCATATACATTGGAATATATGTAAACATCTACCACTACAGAAATGCATCTTTGTGTAAATATTATGTATATGAATTGATTGTATTTTTCAATATAAATGTCAATGTAATAGTTTGAGGTTCAACTCGCACTGAACGGAAGCTCATATCAAAGGTATAGAAATATTATTTATGATTTCTTGTTGTAATATATGTAAATAGATGTAACGGGAATTTTTAAAGTTCATAGAGCATAATTGATAGTCCATATTAGGTGAAATGTTTAGATGTTGTGACGCTTCTCCTACAGACAATCTATCATAGTTCTCAACGGACTGAATTTCTTTGATCAATTAAGGAAATGGACAAATTGTGTTATTTTAATTTAAACTATTCGCGAGTTGCATTAGATTTGAGTACATTAAAATAGGTCGATGTTTATGAATCTTGTTTACCACCATGACAGGGAACGGCTCGGTCACAACATGTATGGTTAGAGCAAAGTATGGCATCTGCCACTACGTCTTGTGTTTTATTAAATTTTAAACCGATTTAAGTAATTTTTTACGCGTACATTAACTTATGAATATATAAATGCTATGAGCTATGAACCATGGATTTATTACAAAGAAATAGATTGACAAATGCAATTTTAAGCTTCACACAGACCATAGACATGACTTGCTTTTTAATGTTTGTTAAACTTTGAATAAAATGATTGGTCGGTGGAATTTATAGATCTAATTTAAAAGTGCAATCGCCAAAAATAGCTTTTTTGTATTTTGTCCTATTGTTTAGATCAATTAACCAAATCATTGTAAGACCAGAATAAATATTCTTTTCATATATGTGTACTGTATTTTTCAAAATAGTAATGCATTACGAAATTGTACGTGACTTTTAGTCGATCTATTTATTATAGTAAATCTATGGACAAATAGTGCTAAAATCATATGTAATTAATATTAATCGGTTCCTGGGAACTGCAATCCGAACGATCGAAAGGGCCGATTGCACATATGTATGTAAATGTATAAAGCTGAAATATGAGTTTGTACCTTTTGTCACACTATCTGACTAAATAAATGGCTATTGAACTTTCTCTATCCGAAGTTTATTCAGAAAATGAAACAATAGGTTTATATATTTATCCATATGGAGGAGGTTATTTATCTGCTTTATGTCTAACTATGCGATACTATGTTTTCATTCTATGCCTTTTTGTTCCCTATTTCTCTAAACGTGTTTAGTTTTTGGCGCTTATATTGATAAATATATTTAAATGAAAATAAATACCTTTTATTTGTTACACAATATAATAAATTCGTTCTATTCAAGGACAAAAAGGCATAGAGTGGAATATTAGTTGAGTTTTTAACTGTAAAAAAGATGTTTTTACAAATGTAACCAATCGCATTACAGTTATGTACTTTTTCACTGTTTCCGTTTTCTTAATAAAAATGTTGAAATTACAAAAATTGGTTTCCTTTTTAATATTTAATACAGATTTAAAAGGGATCATAATATGGGTGTGAATAAAACAAATTCATCTTCGACGCATTTAATTCTCGTAACGGAATACAGATGTTATGGCTAAATCAACCTCGTCCTATCAATAAAAATATTAACAAATTATCTTACATACACTTGAAAATGTACAATATATTATAGATCTTACAAAATACAAGCCGATATTTAAAGTGCAGTCAGCGTTCAAAGACTTTCCCTAGATCATTAGATAAATGGTGTTCATAAATCACAAGTAATCTTGAAACTTCCTGAAACAGGCGTGTGGTCACCCTGGCGAGATGACTTGCGTAATGTTGACACCTCTCAAAATATAACACTTATTGAAAGACACAATTTAATACTTTTTCACTGCAAATTGATATTAGTTTTTATAATACAAAAATGGATTCATCACAACAAACGATAGATCGGGTTATGGACATTGCTATTGTGATCCTTAGATTATTGAAAGCATTTAAAATAGCTTGGTTAAGGAGTGGTTTGAGACCTCTTATTGGGTTGGACCGTTACATAGCTTGTAATCAATATTTTTTTTTATCACGTTTTATTAGTAAGCATTTTCTTAGCGTTGGTTCGTGAGTTATTTTCATATTGAAACAAAATGTATATTTTTAAATAAATTTATTAATGCGTTATATTATTTTGCATACTAAATTGCATTATATTTACAAAGTTAATCTAAGAGAAGCTTTTTTTTTATAAATGTAACTTTTTATTCGTATTTATTGTATGATTCCAATATTCGTTGTTATTAGCTAGATTAAATACAAATTTGACCTTTTCATTTTTTAGTCTATTTCCATGAGTTAGGCCGAATTCAGCCACAAATACTTCTCGTAAAAAAACAATAATTTCTTAAATTAAAGTATAAAATTTTTATCTTGGTCAGCACACATCACAAATTAGTTAAAATACATCTGTTATACATGTCTGAGAATAAATAATGGATTCATTGCTATTGTTACATGAGTTTCTAGCGTATTATTTGGATTGTAGCGTATACGACGATTAAAAAAAATTTAGAAAAAATATAACAATAAATAATGAGAAAAATACATCATAAAATATCGTGGAATGAATACCAAAAGGAAATATTTACATGATTTACTCTTGTATGTACAAACGATTGCAGACACATTGACAAACAAAACATTTACACAAGACTCGTACAAAAGAGAATTAAGGAGCTTATCAGTTTAATATTTTATAAAATTATAATATAAAATTGACATCGGACTAAATATACATGACTGCGGACAGACAGACACGCGAATACACAAATTGTATATATTTATGTGTTGTATTTGTAGGTATGTTTTATTAAATGGCGGAATCTATTTCGACATTTGGCAGAAAACAATCCTTTCTTGAGTAAACGCGATTACTTAAGGCACTAACATTCTGTTTCCCGTTGGGCCGATCGTTTTAACTCAATCGTACTCAATGGGAAAAAGACACCCAAAATTCTGCGCGATTTTAGTACACTAACCGTAGCTTGAGTCACTAAGCGGTCACTGTGGGAGCCGTTTAGCCCACTCGACTGTTTAATGCAAAATATAGTATGTTTTTCATATTGTTTTGCGATTTTGTTACAATTTTCACTACAGACACTCAGTAATAAGTCGAACTGTTTTTTAACTTTAGCTAAATGTGAGTATCGTTTTATAATGTCACCCTAAAAAGGGTAGACTGAGTCCCTCAGTGGGAACGTATAGTGAGCTGGTGATGAAATAATGTATAGTTTGTCTAATTAAGCTTGTTTAGTTTGATAAATCACGCATAAAGTATAAAATTAAATTTATATGAAGCTAAATTCTGTTCTTCATAGACGGGTAGTGACGAAACATAGGCGCATAGCAATTATGAACTATCGATATTCGATTAAAAAATATATAACTAAAATTGCTATTCACCTATTAAAAAAATTAAGTAACAGTTCTAGTTGTTAACAGTGATGCGACGACAATAAGATTTACGAATTCCATATACATGACAGTATTAGTAATAAATGTTTATAAACTCTCATTTGTTCTGTATATCTTATTATTAATTTGACTTTGAGTAACAAACTTTTTTTAATTTTTACTCCATAAGGTATAGCTATAAATCTATCGATTACAACTTCTATGAGAGTAGTAAACGAAAAAGATTAATTTCTGATTTCACACAACCCATTTCTAGTAAATTATCAAACTAATCATTCTTATTTAGACAAACTATAATGGATTCTTGAATAATACATTATTTAGCACATGAGATGGAGGGTGGTGGGGGGGTGTGGGGGTGTGGGGGTGTTAGTATATGTCTGGGCACTGTGTCCAGGCGCCGCGCGCCTTGCAGTCCCAGTAGCGGTGCGTGTAGAGATGGCGGAGATGCGCGTGACCGGGCGCGGCGGCGCGCGTGAACCACACCGGCTTCGGGGGCTCCGGCGCGGGCGCTCCGCTCGCAGCCGCAGCCTGGAGCACAAACATACATATTACTATTATAAAGAAGAAATATTTGAGTTTTAGTATGTATTGAAATAACCCAAAAACTATAGAGTGAATATCAAAAATTCTTGCACCATTGCAAAGCTACGTAACCATTGAGTAACATAGTCATAGGCTTTTTTTCACGCAGACGAAGTCACGAGTAACAACTAGTTATTTAAAAAGGGAATGTTTGGATGGATGATTTTTAGACTTGAAGCTTGAACTTGAACCTTAAACTGGTTATTCGATTTTTTTATCCATGATCTGAGATTGGTCATTAGAGTTATCAATACAGTTGTTTATCAAACATAGTAGAATTTGTTATGCTTAAGCTGGGTGTCTAAAATTTCTATTTATTTAACCATTTCCTAGTGATTCACTAAGAATTACCTAGCGAGTGACATTCAAGATACGTAGTTCGGAATCTCATTCCATAAGTATCAAACAATAAGCACTATCGAATGATTAAAAGTTCTGAAAGTGGCGTCACTAATCATTTCGGTGTTCCCGCCGTTCGTTTCACCCCCTTTTAGTATAAACAGGGTGTATTAGTTGCGTAGTGTATATATGTAGCGACCTCCGCTGCGGCCTCCAGCTCGCGGCGCTTGGCGCGCTGCTTCTCCTCGAGACGCAGCTTTTCCGCGTTGGCGTCGTCCCACAGCCCCTCCTCCATGAGGCGCTGGTCGGGGCGCCGCCGCGAGTCCGTCGGCGCCACGCCCTCCTCCGGCTCGTTCAGCTGCGCCGCCAGCACAGTGAAGTTGTACCATCTGCATAAACACATACATTTCTTCATAAAATAAAATATATAAAAATCCTAATAAAAAAAAGATGTTTTGATCACTTGCAGTAAATAAATGAGTATGACTATTTTTACGGTATTATCTTATCTTATTATGATCTATTTTTTCGGTTATGGCACCAAAAAAATAAACGTGAGTAATAGTATTCTTCTAATTTCATATGTACATAATTTACCCGACGCTCTTTACAATGAAGAAAAAAACATATGCAAATAATTGCAAACATGTACATATAGGCGAAGAAATAAAAAAAATACGTGTAAAGTCAACCAACCCGCAGTGGGCTAGCGTAGTGAACTATAGCCTAATCCCTAACTTAAGGTAGGCTCCAAGCCCTTCGGTGGGGACTTATAGTGAGCTGTTGATGTTGATACTTGTAGACAACTTATTTTATTATTACTGTCGCTCTAAACTCAGAGCAACACTTCTCGTCAAGACTCAAGTTACGCGCCAAACTATCCATACTTCTAGTGACATTGACAGCTGTCAGCTAGGGACGTGACGTTTATGATAATCTAGAGTTGCGCCAATTCTACAGCACGGTACTAATTTTGTTCTAAACAATACTGACTTGTCGGAGTCCGGCGGCGCGGGCGCCCGCTGCCAGGCCAGCAGGAACTTGCCGGTCTTGCAGACGGTGTTGTCTGCGGAGGCGCTGGTCACCGCCGCCACCTCCACGCGGCTGTCCCAGTGCCCTTGCAGCACGTAGCGCGGCTGACACACACACAGACATATAATATTAATATTTGTTGCTGCTCATCATTCATATCGGCGGGAGTTGGCAACACTACCCGCTATAGACGCGATGACGCTTCGCATTTATTTTTCCGTGTGTGTTAGGTTGAGTAAGAAACCGCGGCCGCGCTCTCTAAATGGAAATTGACAGAAAAGGGTAATTTATATATTTTAACAATATTATAAATGCGAAAGTTTGAATGGATGGATGTTTGTTTTCTAGATATTTGTAACCTAAACTGGATGGATCTTGATAAAATTTGGTATAAATGTTGAGGATAGCCTGGAACGGAAGGAGTTCATACCACTCCCTGGGGGTCCTTGATGACGCCGGTGACCTTGCGCTGCGTGTCCTTGCTGAAGTAGCCGTACGCGTGGTACTTGAGGTGCGCCACGTAGCCCGCCGCCGCGCCTGCCTCGCCCACGATGTCCATGTCCCCGTGGTGGTCCATCCACAGCTTACCCACTATTATATTGTGTACCGTCGTCGTTACCTGCCGTACAAAACTACTTGTAATACTATCGCAAGGACTAATTAGTTACGTTGCTCTTTGCGAGGTATCAAAAAATTATCTTTAGTAGTAGTAGCTCTTCTTGTGTGGCTGCATCCGGTAATAAAAACTTTTTTATGTTTTCAATACGTTAAAATTTCAATTACAAATGTCAAATGACAATGGAGGACTCCCACGATGGCGATATTGCTATTTTGCTATTATCAAAGCAGTTTATTGGCTTATAGTTTTTGTCTCTATAGTAAACCAATTTATTTAACTCTTAAATTAAATAGCGTGAAAATATAGCGTATCGAGAGTGTGTCGACTATTTTTATAAAAAAAAAATTGTTATACTGTTTTTAATTTAAAATTTTAAAGGATCCTACATAAAGAAGAGTTTGTTTATTATAGACAGACATAGAGAGATGTAGTGTGACGTAGTGTGATGTAGGGAGATGTAGTGTGATGTAGTGTGATGTAGTGTGATGTAGTGAGATGCAGTAAGGTTACCTTCCTCCAGGTGTACTTGTTGCCGGAGTGCGGGAAGAGCGCGGAGGCGCCGCCCAGCGGGATGACCTGCAGGTACTTGCCGCGGAACTTGGTGGTCATGGTGAACTCCTGCCAGCACTGCCAGCCCGCTGCGCCCTCGCAGAACTGCGCCACCATCGGCGGGTGGTGCGACACCTGCACACGCAAACATACAAACGTTTCATTCATTATAATATTACATGCATTTCATAAAATGCTAGACATTGTTCGCGACTTCATTCCCGCGGAAATAGAAAAAAAAACACTCAATAATTTTAAACAATTAACATAATTGTAACTCGCGAATAATCATCCTTCTAGTGACATTGACAGCTGTCAGCTAGGGACGTGACGTTTATGCCGATAATCTAGTGTTGCGCCAATTCTACAGCACGGTACTAATTTTCTTCTAAACAATTTTCAACTTTTCAACATTAAAAGAATTTTTGAAATTGGACCAGCAGTTTTCGAAAGCTAAACAAAAAGAATCCCGCATACATCTATGTCGAATTTCGTAGAAATCCGTTCAGCTGTCTAGGCTTTCGCATTTATAACATTAGTAGGCAGTAAGATGTACACTAACTTGTTCAGAGATGCAGCGCCAGCCGAGGTCAGACATCCTGTCACACTCGTAAGTCTCACCCAGCAGAGGATTGAACGGTTTGTTTGTCCTGGAACAAATTGCAAACTTAATTATACTTCAAGTTAGCTTTTCTTGCGATACTGCGAGGCAGTGTAAAATTTTGGATATAACCATATATTATCCAAGATAAGATATGTGCGGAATTATAATAAAACGTAGAAAGTAGCATATGTCTTTTCAGACGGACGGTCTACATGTATGTCAAATTTCATCGAGATCAAAAAATTAGGTAGTAACAAAACTTCCATCCATCCAAACTCTCGCATTTACTATATTAATAAGATGATACGGTGAAGGCAACATTTTCCAAAAGCGAAGTGAAAGTACTCCTTTTTCTAATCAAAATATTATTAGATACTGTAAATACGTACAGGTAGCAGTCAGTAAATATACATATGTCATACCTGTTAGAAGTAGTGGAGAAGGATGAGACGGTGAAGGCAGCGACGTAGGCGAGCTGTTGCGCAGGGTCTGAGAAGGTGGCGGCCTGGTCAAGGATGCTGGAGTATTCGTAGTCCTCCGTCAGCCGCTGCAGCATCGACAGCGGTTCGCTGAAGTTCACAGGAATTGGGATCTTCGATAGATCCTTACCTGGAATAAGTAACAGACCCGATTAGTGTTAGCTCATAAATATTATTTTAAAAAAAAAAATAATATTAACATTTTTAGAGTTTACAGTCAACTATAAATTCCCCAGGTATTGAATTCTCGATTTGAGCATAAGTCTGTCACTTTTTCTTCATACTTAGGCTATACTGAAACGCATCTTAAACGGTTCGTAATCGCTTATAATCTAATAGAAGTGAAAATTTTAGTGAAATTCGGAGATTAACCAAGTTTTGATTATTTTAGACGCTGTTACATATTTAAACATAGCTTCAGTCTCCGACTGTTGGTGATTTTTCGGTGTCAAAGCACTATTTAAACAGAAAGCATGTTTTGTTTTGTTTTAGTAAATTCACACAATTAAATTAGAGGCATTTATAACTACAATCAACAATACATACCTATACAATTCTTCATGATAGACCATAAACTTAAAGGGTAGTTAGGTTTGTCGGGGACGCGCACTCGGCGCGGGTGACTGTCCACCATGCTCACCGTCACCTCCGAGACATGCGGCTGAAAGTTAAAATCCATGTTACTTAGTCTAGAAGTAACTTACAGTCGCACTTACCACACTTTACCTTTTATGCACGAATATAAATACCATAAATTGAAATGGGTAGTAAATTGAACATAAATGAAGGAAAAAAAAGAAAAAAATTTTTTTTCAAAATAGTCTTCTGGGTAAGGAAGAAAAGACTTATGTATAAACGCATCATCATGTATTGAAGGGTAAAATTTTCAATAAGTTCATAGATATAGATTTTTTATTATAGGGCAAGAAAATTTTAAATTAGATGTTTATAACAAACTAGCTGTTGCTCGCGACTTCGCCCGCGTAAAATTAAAGCCTATGTTACTCACAGACAAATTATCTTTCTAACGGTGAAAGAATTTTAAAAATCGGCCCAGTAGTTTTTGAGTTATTTCAATACATACAAAAATACAAATCTTTCCTCTTTATAATATTAGTATAGATAAAACATTCAGTTGTTTATAGCATTAGGATATTAATAATTTAATTTATGAAGCTTTATTCACATTCTGATAATAATTACGAGCTCATTTAGAATCACATTTTTTCCTGTTATATGAACAATTTTAGAACAACACTACTAAAATTATAAAGAGGAAAGATTTGTATTTTTGTAGGTATTGAAATAACTCAAAATCTACTTTATTAAAAAAATTCTTTCACCATTAAAAAGCTCCTTTTAGCTACATCAGGCTATAATTTCTATTTTTTTTTATTTCACGGGGACAAAGTGGCGAGCGAGCTAATACTACATATATCAAGTAATTAAGTTTCTGATGCAGACTTATCATGTGATTCATTCTGCTATCAGATATTCACTTGGTTGATATTTCCGGCCTTTGTGTGACGTCATTCGGATTTACTTTGTTACTATACAAGCAAACAACTCCCACAAAATCTTACTGAGCTATAGATGTCTAAATATTGTTGTCTCTATTTTTACAAAGAGATAAGAGAGATGCAGCAAAATTCATGATTACAGATTCATAACACTGTTTATAATATTTTTTAATATCACTACTCAATAAACATTATTGTTTATTTACTGTACATAAACATACAGTGAAGTAAAACATTGTGATGCAACCTCCACATATGTGTGGTTAAAATCAACCCGCACTGGACCAGTGGGATTTTAAATGTAAAAATGAAATACATACCCATACTTTAACAGTCTGTTCTTTGTTGTCCAGTTGTTTCTCTGTAGTATTATCAACATTCACTTCTGTACCGCCCATGTTGTTCTCCACGCGACCTTTGTCTTCTACAAATATTACCTGAAAATAATATTATATCAATAATAAATGTTAATTTTGTATCCTGAACATACAGACTAATTGACGAGAATCCAGAGATAAATAATAAATTAATACTAAAATATCTACACGAAATTATTGAACGTAAACTCACATGAAATTGTAGTAAACAGATTAAAAATACTACCACAGATAAGCAAGATTACTCTCTGAGATTTGTAGAGATTCTATATCACATTTTCATTTGAATAAAGTCAATGAGAGTGATTGATTACTTTTACATAAAAAAAATTGCCAATTAATCACTCATCTTTTTAATTATTTAATTATAAGTCTACAAAAAACATTATCATAGGGTAAATATAAAGCAAATGTAAAACAATAATAGCAATAAATAATTAATGATATGATATTATATGTATTATTATTACATTTAATTTGTTGTATTGCTACTTACCTGTTGTGTTTCCGTCACCGTTTCACCTTCAGATTCGTCAGAACTCTCTCCGCTTTTAACTTTATTTTTCCTATTTACCTGAAAATTCAACAATGATATTCTAATGTGCTTCAACCGGTACCAACATAAAAATAATTATCACAATGGAGGCTAAGTGTATATTAGTCATGTAAATAATAATTTTGATGCTGTACTTACAGGCACTTTGATTACAAACGATGTCTTATCGTCCATAGCAGTGCTGACCCCCTCTTCAACTGCATCAAAGAACTCATGGTCCTCATCCTCTGTTTCGTTACCCTGTCCTGTACTGTTACCACCTGTTGAAAATATTAGTAGTTACTAGCTTTCGCACGGGACTTTGTTCGCGTGGAATTAAAAAGAAATTAAGTGAGTAGCCTATATGTTCTTCCAGACTACTCTATGCCAAATTTCATCGAGATCCATTCAGCCGTTTAGGCTTCAAACTTTAACAAACATCCATCCATCCATCTAAACTTTCGCATTTATAACACAATAGTAAGAAGTAAGATGGCATACTGGCTTTTGTTCTTTCACCCGCATGGAATAAAAAAACTAATCTATATCTTTATTAGCCGTCCCTCGCGACTTCGACCGCGTGAAATAAAAAAAAAATGTTACATAGTGATAACATAACTTTTAATGGCGAAAAAATTTTTGAAATCTGCCTAGTAGATTTTAAGTTATTTCAATACCTACAAAAATACAAATATTTCCTCCACATAATATTAATGTAGATATAAAGAGAAAAGGTTATATATTTTTTAATGTAATGGCATAATTTAAAACCTACAAGGCGATTATTAAAATTCTTACACCATTAAAAAGCTGTTATCACTGAGTAACATAGGCTATACTTATTATAATTTTTATTTAGCTTCAGACGAAGACACAAGCAAAAGCTATAATAAATATAGCTATCACTTAGCTTTCGAAAGGCAAAATAATTTATGATTTATCCAATAATTTTTTATAATACTTTTCTTCTTAATAATATTAGTATAGACTATAATTGGACAAACAGACTTAAATATTATGAAGTAAGTATGTTAATACATAAACTAGTTGTTAATTTTAAAATCAATAAGTACAAATATCTACCACTCCGGGGAATATACAAATCAAAACTCATTAGTTAAATTGCTTAGACTATTTAGACTACAGGAGGCCATAATGGTATGAAAATATATAGAAACCCAACGAGACTGTTGTTTAAAATTAAATAACATATTACTAATACTACATTTATATATGATAAAAATATACAAAGAATATTAAGACAGAATATACATATGAAACAAAGTAATAAACAAAGAAATTAATGCAGTAAATATTATTTACATTGTATTCTATCAAATAACTATTAAGATTCTCTTATCTATGTACCAAAGTGAAACTAATGATCAACACATTGTTTACAATATTCTTTACAGTACAAATAAAGAACAAAATTTACGTCACTTTGGTTACTTCTTGATGCATAAAATATTCTGTCAATGTAATTAATAAATAGGTTGTAATAATAAGTCATATCTTGTATTATTTGATCTGAAAAATAATTAAGTATATACTAAAATCTGTATTACATTCCACTGATGCATTGCAAATCATTAGGACAAATGGTAGTAGGCCTTTAACATTATTTACATTGTAGACTGTACTTATTCTTTTAACATTTTACTAAAATATTTTAAATGTAAGCAAACTAGGTTAGTAAGGTATCGAAATTGAAATAACTAGTTTTCGCCCGCAAGAAATTTAAAAAAAAAAACAAAAGTGTGAACCCTAAGTGTTCTCTAAGACTATCCTCTATAACTAGTTCAAATTTTATCGAAATCTGTTCAGCCGTTTAGACTACAAACTCTAACAAACATCTATGCATCCATCTAAACTTTCACATATTTATAATATATTAGTATGAAGTATGATAACAAATACTATGAAAGTCATAAAAGCAATCATGTTTTGCAACAAATGATGACATTGCCAGTGTCATTGTCTTTGTTACTATGCATCCAACTTTTATCTATTCAATTGACACAACTAAAAACATTCGTAAATAGTTTTAGAATGCAATAATCACGAACATAATACGAGGAATTCAATCAGAATAAAGAGAGAAAAACAGGAATAACAAATCAAGAATAAAGCCCTGACATAGATTTTACCTATTTATTCTGTAATTTATTCATGACTTACTGTTCATGATAATCCAAATGCAGTTTTAATTATTTATTTTCTAATGTTTTTCCGCGTAAGATAAACACAAGGCCAAGATCAATTCAGACGCGCATGATATAAATACACATAAAACATACCATTTCATGTAACAGACGAAACTTCGTAACTAAAAGATGATAATTAAATAAACGAATACACGTAACAAAGATGATACATCAATTATTGAAACAGTTTGGAATAGTAAAGCAACCTTGATGTAAAAATAATTTTAAATTATTGTCGTCATGAAGTTCAGTCGTACCTTTAAACGTCACTTAGACTTTAAACATTTGACACATTTTTGTTTGTATTTTGAAGCACTCTTAGATTTTAATTTGTATTGTTGATAATGAAACAAGGCCTTGGATCACAAATCGGCCGTCTAATATGACTGATTTGATTTCCGTCACCATGTCACCATCACACCATTTCGTTTGCGATTGCGTTCCGTTTCACGTAAGTCACACGACACTACGAAATTAAATGTTGCCATATATCAAATTCCACAATTTTGGTTTACTTTTTTTTCCTGTCATTTTTATAAAGTATTTATCTATTTCCGCAAAATAATTTAGTACGCTACTTGCGGAATTTAACTGAATCTATTTTTGTTTACCCATAACCTTTAACACACTTTAAGCTTGCGTTACATTAATATTCACATCTAAATTATTAAGTAGTAAATGAATTCTAATGTTGATAAAAATATATATACAGCTTGAGTACAGTGGCTGATAGGGTAGTACCTAACTTTTTTTTAATTTAGCAACCACCATCAGGAGCCACTTTTGTGTAACTTTTATGTTTTAAGTTTATCTAATGCTATATAGAAGGGAACAATCACAGCAATGATCAATTGAAATCTGACTAATCGATTCGTTCCGCTCCAATTTCGTGTTCATGATGGCAGTGACATCTATTGACCTATTTGACCAGCAGATAATTTAGATGACCCTTAAGCAAATTTATACTGTGACTTTTTTTCTGGAAATTTATAAGTTACTAACTTTGTCAAATAATCAATTTCGTTTATGCATGGATTAAATTAAAAATAAGAAGAACGCATAGATAAAGAGGGGAGTCAGAAAGAGACTGATGATGTAGGCCATAAAGCTAATCAGCGAAAGTGAACTGAAAAAGAAGGCCAAATTATCTGAATCTCTATTCTTAGATTCTGCATATTTCATAGAAGGATTGTAATAATACTACATGGTACAGGCTAGGAACGAAAGGATTAATAGATAAGAGCACTAAGACTAGATTATCCACACAAATATAGTGAACCCCAATTACATCATTCATGCGACATGATGTTAATTTTGTTATCTGTCAATTCAACCACGCTGCATAAGACTTTCATTGTAGGCTGTGTATTCTATTACTATGAGATACTGACATAGAGTACTAATTAATCTGATAATCTGTGGTGATGTAATCCAGATAAAGAATTATGTCTTGGTTTTAACTCTCCTACAAGTACAGATTTTTTATATTAAACAAAAAAAAATACCAAAGGTGTTGTTTATTACTAGGTTGTGTATGAAACCTAATCATATTTAACATAATTACTATTTTATGTTTAAAAATGTAATAGGAATTAAGCAAACATGGTCACCATTAAAAACAAAAACAAATAAAGTCGAAACAGACTCAACAAGTCTGTAGCAAAGAATGATTAGATAAAATTGGGATCATGAGTCATTCATTACCTACATTTTATCTTAATGTAACCAAATAATCTGCATAGTCATACAACAACATAACACATACTATCTTACTAATTATAAGTTTAGATTGATGGATGGATATTAGTTGCTAGGAACTTCCTAACTAGCCAGTACTTTATATTTACCATACAAAAACAACTAACAAGTAAAATGATATGTTATTTAACATTTTTATGACCTCCAATAGCTTAACCTAATTTCGTAGACATGTTCAATATTTATTCTTGTCTCTAGACATAATACTATAAGGATAAATCAAGATTTTTAAAGTCGAACTTAGTATTTTTTTAATATTATTTACCTGCAATACACTAACCTGTGTGAGGGGTGCTCCTTGCTGTAACCGTCTTCTCCAAGTTGTCGTGCTGCCTCGCCAACTGCTCTACGATTTCCTGCAGCCGCATCTTCTGTTCCCTTTCGTGCTGCAGTGCACGACTCATTCGCGCGCTCGACGCGGCAGCTGCACTCATAAACTCCGAACATGCCTTGAGAAATATTATTTATTGAGTTGAAGTAATTTATAATAGCATAGCTCTCATTTATTCTTTGTTTGCTTGTGGTCATTTGTATACTTTTTGTAACTAGCCAAGATGATTAGATAATCCGCAATTTTAGCAATTACTATCTGTTGGTCGCGACTTCATCAGCATGGAAAAAAATAATAGTAAAAAATACAGCCTACTTTACTCAGTAATAACATAGCTTTTAATGTTGACAGAATATTTTAAATTGGTCCAGTAGTTTTTGAGTTATTTCGATACATACAAAAATACAAATCTTTCCTTTTTATAATATTAGTATAGATTTCGTAGCTTTTTAAGGTAGTTAAGAACTTTAAATAAATTATCCATTACTATCCATCTATCCATACTAATCACTGCTTAGATTGAGAATAAATAAAAGACTTATGTAGTACTTACATTCATCATAGCATTACATGATATTCTAAACAATGTTGCTCTCTCCGAGACTTGTTTAGTTGTGTCAGTGGGCGGAACTTCTAAGTCAACTAAAGACCTTTGTAAGGCTGTGCCATGCCTCGCTACAAGTTCAGAACATGTCCTCAAGTCATGGAAACGGGCGGCTAATTCTCTAGCTATTCCACCAGCATCCTCAGATTCACCTCCTTCACCACCACCAACTGCTACTTGCCCATCTGACATTTGATCATCATCATCATCTGATTCTTGTGCTCGGCTATTATAAAAAAATATAATATATTATGTAGTATAGTCACTAAATGTATGTAAATGTAATTTAAACACAGGCCGTGCTTAGAATAGTGGGAATTTAATCTTTAATCTCCTTGTTTGCAAAACATGATAAAAACAACTGTAACACACATTCTGAGATGTCCATTGAGAACCAAGGAAGCCCCTTGATGTAGGGTTCTAACATGATATCTACACTAACAGAGATAAATCAACTCAGAATGTAGTAGTTAGGACCAAGAGGCCAGAGATTGATTTCTTTGGATGAATTTTTTAATATTATAATGTGGCAAATGAGAATATGGCCACCTGGTTTTGCCAATATTTTTAAAATCATCTTCCTAAAGTATTTCATACATACAAATAGGTCTTCATAGAACTATTTTCCTTCAAGCAGTACAGCCAAAAACCAAATTGTTAAACTAACATAGCTTTTGCCTTTGCCAATTCCAGTGCCGTGACCCAGCTCTGCCTCTCCACTTCATCATGGGCCCGAATGTGGAATGTTTGTGTACCACCGTTACTGATTACGAATGTGCATGAATCAGCCGTATGGATCAATGCACCTAGTAACGATATTGTACCACGACATGTATGTGCCATTTCCGCTTGATTTCTGTAAAGTAAAAATGAATATTATTTCTCTTAACTAAGTGTGTGTAACAAGCAAGGGATGAAATATACTAAGGATAGCTAAGTAGGCTTAATTTTGGGTTTTTCTAACCAACTGAATCCAGTAAAATTTTGTATAGAAAATGTTAAGTATCTTACAGGTCACCTCTGTACAACTATTATTACTGGGAATTTAATAATCTCCATTTTTATGGAGCAGAATATTTTTGGTAACAATATAACATTATATTTTTTGTATTATTTCTGACTAGCTTTCGCCCGCAAATCTATTCTTGTAGTAAAAAAAGAACAAAACCAAGTAACCTATGTGTTCTTCCAGACTATCATCTACATCTATGCCAAATTTCATTGCGATCTGTTCAACAGTTTAGGCTACAAACTCTAACAGACACCCATTCATCCATCCAACCAAACTTTCACATTTATAATATTAGTATGATTGTCATTTCTTTCATTATATTATACAATACATCTCTTTTAATATATCCTTAGTCTAAATGGACATAAGAAATTTTCTTACAATTAAACATATGTTTATTGATGTACATTAAATAAAAATAGTGTTGCATAACACAATATTTTTCTAACAAAAATAGTGAGTTAAGATATAATGGCTCGATTATTGTCTTCTAATTAAAAAAATAATCTTGTATTAAATCTATTTCGAAGTCTTCAGTACTTTTTAAAACATGTATATGTTTTTTGTGTCTAGTAACCACTATTAAATACGGGAACATTTGTGCGGCAAAGACGTAAGCTTATTAACGCCAGCTGATATTCTACTAATAGAAAAATAGCAAAGGTATTTGATAGAATCCCAAGTTTTAGCTAAAAATAGGAAAAACACAAAATACGTCATTGCCGAAAACCAATACGCTGCAAAATTCCAATTTGATACTTCCATATTCATGAAATTAATTAGTGACATCATTATCAAAGCAACGATACAACAAAAACCTTACACATTCTTTAAAATTTACCTGTAGTACGATAATAGTCCATTTGACAACACGAACCATCTTCGTTGATATCCCTTAAGGTAATTAGTCCATTTAAACAGCCAACCTTTTTTTTCGGGATCCCCGGGAGCTGGTTGACCCTTCGGTACAATTACATCCGACATTTTTAAATATATAATTTCACTTAGACATAAAAATCATAATATATTTAACCGACCGAGCCACGTCTGTCATCCACCATAATCAGAAAAGTGTTCAATCAATGGAGTTGCCAGATGTAAATTTCATAAACTTCATACTCAAGTCACAGATAAAGCATCTCAATACTATTTTGAGAACAGTAATGTCTTTCTATTTTCATTTGTTTAATTTTTATTAATTTAACTTTTGCTTTAAACTCCTACTCAATGTTAACAATTAAAGTGTAAGTATGGATGTTGACTCCTATTTTATCAACGAGATTTGAAATAAACTAAGTAATTTAGAAAGGAACCTTTATACTTCTACGAAAAGCACTTTGTATTTAGTTCTTTTTCTTAATATTAAATCCGATTGTATTTACGTTGAAAGTATTGCGCAATTTTTAAAAAAGCTTATCGATATAAAATTATCACTATTACATAAGAAAAAGAGTAATATATTAAAATCAACGGAACATTCTAAAAGATTTCTTTCCAAGCAGAATAAAAATTATTTCGAAAACCAGTTATATTTATTCTGTGCAGAACAGGAAAAATGTTTGTATTCCGCCGCCGCTTTAACTTGAATAAGGTCGCGAATTGTTTTCTTCAAGGTAATTCCTTTCTATTACATTTGCCGTTTAGATTCCACTTATCTTTTTACTAAGTAATCAGTTCAACATATTTTAAATTTATTAATTAGTTGCGCGGTGGTGAAGACTTGTATTGAACGTGTGTTACATTTATTACAGAGCATTCGATTACAAATAAAGTTATGGGAACTTCAACTTCAAGATCCTTTTCCCCTAAATGTGGAACGAGTAAAAATGAAAATGGAAATCGTAAGTAAATAATTAATAGTGCAAATATAACATATAAAATACACGAAGGGATATTAAATGTGTAAAACAAATAAATTATTCGTAGCAAAGTATTTTTTCAGTTATTTCTTACGAATTATGTTACAATCTAACATTTCAATATATGTAATATTTGGTAATTAATTTTTTTTTTGCTTATGCTAAAATAGTAAGGGTACTTTTCTTTATAAAAATTATTTGTAGCTCAAAACTCTTAATAGTGGTAGAAAAAAATAGAAACAATTTTTTCGAACTTTACAGAAAAAACTAAATTAAAGGTTTTAATCAACAGGTGGGACAATATCACGAACCGATTCAACAAACCATTATGTGGAATCTGTGGTTTGTAAGGCAAATGATCTAAAGGAAAATGAGATGAAAGTATTTGATATAGGAGAGGATGGTAAAGTGCTGCTGGTTAAACAAAAGGGGGAGTTCAGTGCGGTGGGCACCAAGTGTACACATTACGGAGCCCCACTGGTTACTGGAGCCTTAGGAGATGGCAGGGTCAGGTGTCCATGGCACGGAGCTTGCTTTAACTTGAAAACTGGTGATATTGAAGACTTCCCTGGTTTTGATTCTTTACCATGTTACCAAGTTACTGTCACAGAAAAGGGAGAAGTTAAAGTAAGTACTTTTTTATTTATTTAACATTAAACACAGTATGTTATAGGCTAAGGTATTGCCAGTCTATGTTCTGGCTAGGCCTAGGGGCATATACCTTTAATATATGGTTCTATTTAAAGTACATGGTTATTGTATGTTTTTTATATTTGTTGGGTTATGGGTGCCCTCCCCCTCCCTTACTATGTGGAGGCCCATGGTTTTAGGTATGTTAATAAAGCTATGACACAAAAGAAAAGCATTAGTGAATTTCTAAAAAATCTTTTTTTTTGTAAGCAAAGGTGGTATAATTGTAGGATTTCTTTGCTGTCTATCTCATTTTGTTTTGTGATATTGAATGTATTTTTAGCCAATAATGAATTCAAAAAAATTAACTGCCTGATAAATTTCGATAATAATCAACAGCATTTCTATTGTACTTGTAATGTAGGGGTGTTAATGAAACGGCGGTTGGTACTGGACTGATTTATTATTATCACTACTGACGGTACATTATTATTGGCATACCCACATATACACCACATTATCTCCCCCCTTAAAAAAAATGCCAATCACATATTAAATTATACATAAAAAATTACAAAGAAAATATTACAAAAACAACAGTATCAAAATTACAAACACATTCTAAAATAAATAATTACACAAATTAAGTCAAACATCAAACCGTCCGTAACATTTACATGCTGCCGCTAAATTGTTAAAAAAAAAAGTTACATACAAAAATACTATTTAAGAAATGTAATATGAAATAAACTATAATAAAGCTGAAAAATGAAATTTACAAAATCTATAAAAAAATGAAAACGACCTGGCCTTTACCAGTCGTCCATCATCGCCCTAACCTAACGCCTATTT